>NW_026945555.1:3065291-3067791 GCF_034702125.1 Engraulis encrasicolus | reverse complement strand
GGATGAGATGATGAAAGTCCATCTGGGTTCCGTCTTCATGCCACACGGACTCGGACACCTGCTGGGCATCGACGTACACGACGTGGGGGGATACCCTGAGGTACAGCTGTGTGTGTGTGTGTGTGTGTCTGTCTGTCTGTCTGTCTGTCTGTCTGTGCGCGCATACTCGCGCGAGTGTGTGAGTGTGTGTGTGCTCTACAGCGTATACAGCGTATTCAGGAGCCCGGTCTGCGTTCCCTGCGTATGGGTCGTCTGGTTCTAACGTGTGTGTGTGTGTGTGTGTGTGTGTGTGTGTGTGTGTGTGTGTGCGCGCGAGAGTGTGTGTGTGCTCTACAGCGTATTCAAGAGCCGGTTCTGCGTTCTCTGCGTATGGGTCGCCTGGTTCTAACGTGTGTGTGTGTGTGTGTGTGTGTGTGTGTGTGTGTGTGTGTGTGTGTGTGTGTGTGTGTGTGTGTGTGTGTGTGTGTTCTACAGGGTATCGAGCGTATCCAGGAGTCTGGTCTGCGTTCTCTGCGTATGGGTCGTCTGGTTCAGGAGCGGATGGTTCTCACAGTGGAGCCCGGCATCTACTTCATCAACCACCTATTGGACCAGGCCTTAGCCAATCCCGCGCAGAGCTGCTTCCTGGTCAACGACGTCCTGGCTCGCTTCAGAGGATTCGGAGGGGTCAGTGGAGAACACACACACACACACACACACACACACACACACACACACACACATATATGAAGAGTTTTGTTTTGTTGCAGAATGACATATAAACGCCATTTTTGACTTTTTTAAAGGTGNCCTATTATGCTATTTANAATAACTTTCATTGTTAATATTTTTGCTTTACTGTAGTTAGTGGAGTTAATTTTGAATGATCACTTGTTTTCATGTCCATTATTTTTTATCATTGTGTACATGCACCCTACGCCGCCTGTTTGAAACGCGTGGAAGTGCAGAATGTTAGACCCTTCAACATTCTGAAATCTCGACGCAGCATGGAGCGTTTCATCAAGCATTCTATTACTAATATTACGTCAGCAGCACAGCTGTTTTTGTCCTGGAATCCAACCCTGTAGCCTATGTCTAAAGTTGACAGCCAAATAGTTCACCCAATGTCCACAATTAATCTGAAAAGGACGCATCATAAGTCCCACGTTGTTATTTGTGCACCTTGCTGTGTAATTTGCTGAAACCCAGTCCCTATCCAATGCGAGTCTTCCGTGCATGGGCTTCAGTTTGATTTCAAAATCGCTTGGGACAATTAGGCTGCCATTAATCTAAGAAAGGGTTGAAAGTGCTGGGTACAGGCTATTGCTTCCGATTTGAGGTTTCATGAAATAATACGCATATTGCATATGATGCGTAATAACGCGATTGTGACCATATTTGAAAAAAAAAAAAAAACTAATAGCCATCTGCGCTGTCTTGTTTATTTCTGATATCCTGCGCTGAAGAATCTTTATCTCAAACATTATTAACGCAACAGTAGGGGCCTGATTGGTTAACCCGCTGTCTAGCCTTGCATACTGTAGCCCTAAAGTTGAAGTTATCAGCCAAGTTTACTGCTCGCAAACAGACAAGTGTCGCGCTGGTCTAGGTGGGAGAAGTCTAGATCTGCTGTTGACAGGTGGAAATTTGAAGACACAAAGAATGTTCTGGGATTGAAATCGGATCACATTCCCTTGTTAATGACAAGTTAACCTTCACAAAATAGGCTATCCAATAAGCTAATCATCTGCAATTGCTGTACACAGTTCAAAGGATAGGCATATTTATTCAGCGAAGTTGTGGACATTTTCTTCGCTCCCGCGGCAGCCCCCATCTGGCTGTCAAAGACGCAGTCCGAAATTGAAAGAGTGCGCCCAGTAAGACAAGGGCACGACTTGTCGGACTCAAACCTATCAATTCAACGTCTGTCAGTGATATCGTGACACCCTATTTGTGATATGAAGTCCGTGTTCAAATTCGTCTTGTGGTCTATTTGCAAGCCAGACTGAATAGGCTACTGAGCGCACGCGTTGTTGGCTTTTAAAAATGAGTTCCTGTTTGCTCGTTGTCTGTAGGCGTAATGCACAATGGTGATAGGCTATGCTTCATAAAAATACATTTCAAGGTATTTTCAGGTGAATGGTTTCATTTTAGTAACTGCATTTCTATTTAGTCCCCGGCAAAAATGATGCGCCCACTGGATTGGAAGCGCAATGGGCAGTCCTCGATGGATTGGTTTCATACTGGGTCTTATAATAACGCCTAGGCCTAGTCTCGGTTTCGTGGTTTTTTTGTTCGCATTTATCGACAGGACAGGATTTTTTTTATATAACAATAGGCCCTATCCGTTTCAGTTTCATTATTTTCGGCATGCCGCCCGACGACTCGACCAGTTTTAAACGACGTCAAGCCAATATCCACGTTGCTCTTGCAGATATGATGAACAAAACTGCGTTGCATTTTAATTACTGAATTGTAGCCTACGCATAGCCTACACTAACTGGCTAATCCTTGCCAACAT
>NW_026945555.1:3060291-3062791 GCF_034702125.1 Engraulis encrasicolus | reverse complement strand
ATGCACCAGAACTTGCACACACAGTCAGCTTAAACTTCAAACATGCACACACACACAGACGCACACACACACACACACACACACGCTTTAAGCTCTCCTCTCCTCACCTGCAATGTGACCGATGACTGCCAATATTCAATGGATTTTACTAAAATCAACTTAAAAAGTCTGAAAAAGTCAATTCAAAGCTTCTTTGAAAATGTCAACGTAAAATGTCTTTGACAAAATGGCTGACAGTCATCTTTAAAATGGCTGACAAAAGTGTAAGTTGTTTGATTTCGCGGCATGTAATGTCTTCAAGCATTTCGCTAGTTCATATCTACGCATTTCGCTAGTTCATATCTACGCCATCCAAAGACGCCTTTGCAGAGCACAGAAGGGACTTTTTTGAATAATGTTTTTTTTTAAATAAGAAGAAGAAGGAAAAAAAACAGTATTAAATAATTATTTTTCTGATTTTTATATTGTGTATATGCTATTTCTCTGTATAACCCATTTATACACTAATAACCCTCTCTATGTTAACTAGCATGCTAACAGATTATTAATAAACAATTTCTGCAACACCTGTTCCTTTACGTTTTTTTCAAAAACTGTAATAAATAAATAATTGTGCATGTGTGTGTGTGCGTGTGCGTGTACCCAATACATTATATCAGTGGTTCTCAAACTTTTCCCATCATTCCCTCCTTCGAAGGGTCTGGATGCTTCCGAGCCCCCCCCCCCTGAAAATGTCCTATAAATAATGTAATGTTTATAGTTATGTATGTAATGCTTAAAGCTTATTGACAAGACAGGAAATAATTTCCTTGGGGGGGGGGAAAAACCCAAAATCAGATGTCACATGCCCCCTTGTGATGCCTCCGCGCCCCCCAAGGGAGGCTTATGCCCCACTTTGAGAAACACTGCATTATACAATGTAATGAGGACCCAATTCTGGGCCCCCTGTCTTCCTGGGCCTAGGGCAGGGGTGGGGAACCTGTGTGTCGAGGGCCGTTTGCAGCCCTTGAGGCCGTTTTATCCGGCCTTTGGTATAATTTTAATGTTATGCAGCTTCACATGAAATATGATTTTGTAAAGGAATCTTAGAAATTACATTTCCAATACGATGACGTTACATTCAGGGGACCTACAGAAGGTGGGGTATGTTTTAAAGGTGTCTACCTTGTATATAGGCCTAAATTGCATGGGAAAATCCTCATGGGAAAACCCCGTTGTCCCCTCCTGTTGGCTTCCCTGCCCCTGCTCTTCCTGTGCTGATGAGGTCATACAGGCAGGGCCGCATCTAGCCATTTTGGGGCCCCGAGGCGAAATATAAACAAGAGGCCCACCAAAGTCATGGAAGGAGCGAGGGAGTTTTGTCTTGTAAAAATCTTCTATTATCGTACTTTACATACGTGACAAGTTACGATCAAGCCTACTTTTTTCCACTGGTGGGACGGTTGGGGTCTCCAGTTTAGGGCAGATTTGGTCGAGGCCCTAAGCAAATACCTACCTAGGTTTGCCTAATGTAAAGTACAGGATGTGTACCCAGGGCCGGATTAATGCACAGGCTAGATATACAGTAGTTGAAGCCTACGGCCCCCCACCAGCCAGGGGGCCCCCACAGGCTAGATATGGCTGCAGCCAAGGGGCCCCCACCTGCCAGGGGGGGGCCATAGGCTAAATGCGGCTGCAGCCAAGGGCCCCCCACCTGCCAGGGCCCCCCACAGGCTAAATATGGCTGAAGCCTAGGGCCCCCCACCTGCCAGGGCCCCTCACAGGCTAGATATGGCTGAAGCCTAGGGCCCCCCACCTGCCAGGGCCTCCCCACAGGCTAGATATGGCTGCAGCCACGGCCGTAAAGTATACCCCCGCAGCCCCCGCGGTGCGGGGGGGCCCTGCTTGGGTGGGGGCCCCTGACTGGGGGGGAGTTGTTCCGAAGACATTTAAGGCGGGCTACCCTTTACGCGAGACAGGGCCCTATATGTGTCGTCAACACTGAGCTGATGGACGCTGCGTGTGAATCAACGCTCTCTGACATGTTCTCTGTGATTTAACTTTTAATTGTAAAATCCGTGAAATAAACGGTTCGCGCACACAACCTCCGCAAAAAGCGCTCAGTTTCGCTAATTGTCCGCGAGCGCCGTAGGGTGGGATTGCACAAGTTATCAATTTAAGATACAGAGAACAGCGTGCGTCTTTTCCCTCAAACGCAGCTCTGTCATAACATCGTAACCCTAATGAGACCACACGCTGGTTTTTAATGGGGTGGAGACTCAAGAACAAGTCAGCAACACATTTTGCAGTATTCAGAAAAAGAGAAACTACCAACCGGTGCGTTGCTGCACAACTGATTCGGCGACGTCTTCTGCCTCGAAATATCCTCACGTTTCTTCATAAACGTGCGATTCAAAGGTTACTCAAAATAACTTTAACCTCCTGAATTTATCTCTTATACTTTCCCAAGAGTCCCAAACCCTACACTCCTTTCACCTTTTTCCTTGATACTGGAAAGTTT
>NW_026945555.1:3045291-3055291 GCF_034702125.1 Engraulis encrasicolus | reverse complement strand
CCCCCCCCCCCCCCCCCCCCCCCCCCCCCCCCCCCCCCCCCCCCCCCCCCCCCCCCCCCCCCCCCCCCCNCCCCCCCCCCCCCCCCACCCAAAAAAAAGGCCCGCGTGAAAAGAACCCGTAACCCCCCCCCCTCCCCCCGGACAAAAAAAAATCCCTGCTGCCCCGATAGTTTCCAAAATTTCTGTGGGAAACACTGAGGTAGTTCCCAATGCGCGTTGACTCGTCAACTAAAAGTCCTCCCATCGTGTCCCCCCACAGTTCACATGGGGATGTGCTACCTAGATCGAGCTCATTGCCTTGTTCAAATTCGTGTTCGACTTGGTATACTGTACACCACCCACGCCGTGACGGAGAGTTCTCCCCCATGTCCAGGGTTGCCAGATGAGACTGATGATTTGCCCAAAAATGCTCAAAACCCGCCTGGAGGCACTAAATCCTTTTTTTTCGTGATATTTCCGCCTGAGCAGACCCTCTAATTATTTGTCCTAAGGGATAGAGCTATCAAAAAATTACAAATTAAAAGTACAACGCGCCATGTCAGGTTCCTCCCATTTTAAAGCACTTTTGAGGGTTTAGGTCCCTGACTATATGGCCATAAATCTGCCGAAAAACCCACCCAAATGTCTTTTTGTTCCGCATACTGTCATCCAGCGGGAAACCACTTAGTTTGGCAACACTGTCAACAAAGTCGGCTGTTGTGTCCTGCATTTACAGTGGAGCTTTGGTCCTCGTGGGCCACCATACCTAGAGCTAGGGTGCGATTTGATTGGTTGATGGGGGGATTTTCCAACCTTCTGGCTTTGATGTGTCCACTTCCACTTGTTCTCAGTTTATTGTAACTCCACTGACGTTGTTTCAATTCCTCTAAATGTCCATGTCGGGTTTTCACCAAGGAGTAGCCTGATTATCATCGACTTTCAAATCTCTTCGAGACTTGGTCTGACCAAGAGCATAACAATTAACGTTTCCCAAACGGCATGGTTGACCCGCCTCCCCCTGGTTTGCTACTGGTTGTTTGCTTCCCGACAAAGTGGGAGGAGTTCCCAGTTTTTCTGGAGCTCAGAAACGATATTTATAATGTTCCTGGCCTGACTAGACTAGGAGCCACTCCAGAGTCTGCCGGCCGGGTGTACTATGCTGACACACAGCCAAGAGCCTATACTAAGATACATATACTACGAATCTGGTTCAGGAGTAAACCAGGTTAAAGGAGCCCTCCTGCCAATTTCAGTGTGCTGTTGTATTGCTCACGCTACCCTTGACTTGTCAGTACCCGGTGACGCCGCAGTTTTTGGCTCAGCCCTTTCCGAGATATGAGCTATTCTAATGGGGGCAACTTTTGTATACTTTTTTTTTTAAATGAACATAGCCCTACTCCAAATATTTTCCCAAAAGGTATCGCTGTTTGCTCGCTGTCTGCTGATGTTGCATAACCTTTTGGATGTTTTTGGGAATAAATAAAAATGTTTCTTTGAAATGTAAACAAAAGTTGCCCCCATTAGAACAGCTCATATCAAGAGGTAAATCACCCAATAGAAGAGCCTGGAGTACTCATTTCCTTAAGAGCAGCCAACACACACACACACACACACACACACACACACACACACACACAGACACACACACAGGCACAGACACACACACACACACACGCAGCACATGGAAGGAGCATTGCAGGGGTTGTTCCACTCGGCAGGTCTGAGGAGCCGCGGGCGTCTTTCAGTTCAGCTGTCTCAAACAGTGTTGCCAGATTGGGCGGGTGCCCGCCCAATTGGGCTACTTGCGATGAGCGTCTGCGGGTAAAAACTGGGAAAATTGGCCATTTGGCGTTTTTTTTTCCAGCCGTTTTGGGCCCATAGAAGTCAATGTAATTTGTTGATTTTGGGCGGAATTTAGCGCATTTTGGCGGTTTTTGAGAAGCTTTTGGGCGGGATTTGGTCAGACACATCTGGCAACACTGGTCTCAAAGCTCACAAAGAGTGAAGTGAAACCCAGAGCAGGTGAAGTGAAACCCAGAGCAGGTGAAGTGAAACCCAGAGCAGGTGAAGTGAAACCCAGAGCAGGTGAAGTGAAACCCAGAGCAGGTGAAGTGAAATCTCCTATTTTTTGACATTGTGGCATTTTGACATGACACATGACACACCGCACCACACCACAGCACACCACATAATTGCACAGCTTGTGGTTATGGAATTCCATGTTTGCACAACTCAGTTAGAGCTTGAGTTAGAGTGTACTTTATTGTCCCCAGAGGGAAAATTTGTCTTGGGCTTCAACAACCACTGCATAACATACAGTACTCACTCACATACCCATACAACATTAACATAGAGAACACAAGAAACATACAAACATAGAAAACATAAAAACATAGGAAACAACCTGTGCACTCCCTTCACATGGCATGTCTATCTGTCATTGAGCATTCTTATCGCATTGGGGATAAAAGAGTTCATATATTTATTCAGTCTGCAGTTCAGTGTCCTGAAACGTCAACCCGGAGTGGGACAAAGGGGGAGGTGTCCAGGGCCCAGGGAGATAACTTCATCGTGGGCCCAGCCAATGCTGCAAGCGGCCCATGGAAAGTGTGTGTGTGTGTGTGTGTATGTGTGTGTGTGTGTGTGTGTGTGCGCGCGCGTGTGTGTGTGTGTGTGTGTGTGCTGTACATCAAGTTGCCCGGCAGCTTTGGCCAGCTGTATATTTGTCAGGGTGCATGGCAGTGCAGGGGCGTAGCAGAAAAAATGCTGGGCCCCTATGAACAGTACAACCAAAATGCCATGTATTTTCATAGCCATCCCACAGCCATATATTTGCATAAATCGGACAATGTGTGGGGCCCCCTATCTACATGGGGCCCTGGTGAGTCAGTCACACTTTACCCCCCCTTTAAAGACATCCCTGATGGCTTTGGCCAGCTGTATGTATGTATGTCAGGTTGCATGTCAGCTTTTGTGTATATGCATGGCATCCTTTGGCCAGCTGTATGTATGTCAGGTTTCATGGCATCCTTTGGTCAGCTGTATGTATGTCAGGTTTCATGGCATCCTTTGGTCAGCTGTATGTATGTATGCCAGGTTGCTTGCTAGCTTTTGTGTATATGGGTAGATGACGTGACGTGTAAATTTTGCTGTCGCAGGCTCTTAAAATTAAGTAAATTCATGCTTTCAAAATTGTCAATGCTTTAAATGATTAAACTAATGTCGTTGTTGTGAAAAAGTAATGTGTAATAAATCCAGAGCTTAAATAAGTATACTTAATTTTGAGTCAAATGTCACATTTGTCCTATGGTGTGACTGAGGCAAGCCTGGTTCTCCATATTAATTTTTTTTAAATAAATAATCAAAGTTCAGTCATTTGTCTAAACAACCCTGGCATGTTTTTCAAGGTGTCTATTTTAGCAAGTGGCAATGCTTAATTTTTTTCCTGTTTTTCTGAGACCGTATGGACTTATGAAACTTTGTCGCAGAAAATAATGTCCTGTGGTGTGACATCATTTTTTGGTTAATTCTGTGGATAATTATCTATTGTTGAAGCTCCAGCGGTACATAAATTGTGACTTTAGACCCTTAAGAAGCCAATGGCAAGGGTGGATTTTAGATTTTTCTCTCAGAGTTCTTCAGTCAATCAATTATGTTTTGCTACCACAAGATGTATTAGTTTTGTAGTCCTTTAGTGTGACAGCAATAAAATACATTTTGACAATAGTGTATATTTTTCATATTTTTTTCTTATGTAGATGTATGAAAATGCATCTTACTAAAGGTGAAATTGTATTTCAGTTGGCAACGACATGGCTTTAAATGAACTCAAAAGCTCAAAAGTCCTATGGTGTGATGGTAAAAGTCCTATGGTGTGATGGTAAAAGTCCTATGGTGTGACACTTTGGAGTATCACACCAAAGGACAAACAGGTCACACCAATGGACTAGATATTTGAGAAATAGCTTTTAAAACAACTGGTAGTACATATTTTTTTGGTTTTGTTGTTTGACTAGATAAATATTGTGTATTCAAATTACTTATTCCTTTATTGGCCTTTGGAATTTATACTTTGATGCATTGTTGATGAATATTTGCTGTTGATTTTAGATACTGTCTAATGATATAAAATGTCATTAATGGTGCTTTGAAACCATAAAACGGTAACAGTGAAGGAAAGATCAGTGAGAGAGTATATAGAGGAGTATAGATGAATACATGATGCTGTGGAGAGCTCAATATACAGCATAAATGTGCTGTCCAGCTTGAGATACCAAACAGGCACTGGCCACTACACACTACAGGTTCAATGGTGTGACAGTCATAGCATACCTACAAAAGTGTGATGGTCATGCCAAGGTCACCCTTCAGTATGAGTCTTATGAGCTCTGCAGGTTACATTCAATGACCGCATGGCTGTCATTAAGAGTTACGATAGGCTGACAATCGACGATTCAAAGACTTATAAGTGTAAAGTGTAGGTCCATATTGACTACAACATTATATTATGATCAAAAGACAAAATAATCATGTTGATATATTTGTTTCTGGCTCAGTTTTGCATTTCTGTCCTTTAGCGTGACATGAATGTCCTACGGTGTGACATGTTTTAAACGCTCAAATATTTGTTTGAGCTAAACAATATGTTTGATAAACACTGAATATTGCATTAGGGAAGAACAAATTATCGTCCCTGAAAAGTTAGTATAAATTCCGACAATTTTGAACATTTAAAAGAAAGATATCCCTGTTTTTCCTCGAAGGTTTCTAATAATCTCACATCTAATGGGAAAAAAAATACTTAAATGGTAATTTCTCATTAAATTAAGACTTTAAAAAATTGCAATAAATATGAAGAGTGTAACAATGTTCATAAAACTCCATCAAGCCATTTCTACATTACTTAATATATTTATTTCTTAACGTCACACCAAAGGACATATTTTCAGCAAATTGCTTTATCAACGTAAATAAATAATCAATGAATAGAGCAACATTGTGACCACTTGGATTTTTTTGAAAGATTAATTGCTGCACTACGTAGACATATACTTTTTTCCCTCATAAACAATGTTTTGTGAAAAAAATGTTTTTTGCTGCCTATCCGTCATCTACCCATATGCATGGCATCCTTTGGTCAGCTGTATGTATACCAGGTTGCTTGTCAGCTTTTGTGTATATGCATGGCATCCTTTGGTTAGCGGTACCTCAGCGTCCTTGCAGCTTTGGTTAGTTGCGTGTCAGTGTGTATGCAGTTTCATGTCAGTGTGTTTGCAGCGATGGTTACAGTAGCTGTGCGTGTGATTGTGTTTGGCACCTGTGTCTACATGAATAGCCTGTGGTTATGATGGAAGAGGCACACTAGGTAGGCTTGGGGGGTGTAGGTTTATGGGACGTAGGTTTGCATCACTTAATGCTCACTGGCTAATATCACACATACACACACGCACGCACACACACACACACACACACACACACACACACACACACACACACACACACACACTGTATGTCAGGTTGCTTGCTAGCTTTGGTCAGCTGTATGTATGTCAGGTTGCATTGCAGCGTTTGTGTATATGCATCCTTTGGTCAGCTGCTCGCCAGTGTGTTTGCAGCGATGGCTAGCTGTGGGTGTCAGTGTGTTTGCAGCTTTAGGTAGTTGCGTGTGATTGTGCTTGACACTTGTTTCTACATGAATAGCCTGTGGTTATGAAGACAAACGATGGGCGCGGGGGGTGGGGGGTTGGGGTTTGGAGTTAGGTTTAGGGGGAGTTAGGCTTAGGGGGGGCGGTACATTTAAGGGAGTTAGGTTTCGGGGGTTTAGTGTATGGTTATCATATCAATATGCACAATGGGGGGGTTAGGATTACAGTTAGGGGGGTTGATAAGGTTCAGGGGGGTTTCATTGGACTCATTGTAGGGGTTTTGGTTTTCACCACATCTCTGGCACTTAAGTGTGTTTGCAGCGATGGTTTGCTGTGCGTGTCAGTGTGTTTGCAGCCATGGTTAGCTGTGCGTGTCATTGCGCTTGCCAACTACGTCTACATGAATAGCGTGTGGTTATGAGGGGGGGTTACAGGGTTGGTCTAGGTCAGGGTTTCCCAAACTGGGGTGCGTGCACCCCTGCAGGTGTGCGGCCTGCCACAAGGGGGTGCGTGAGCTGAATTGAGCAATGGCGGATGTGTGTTTACATACAGCATTAATGAACAGTATGTAGTTTTTGATTGCATGGTAAATTGTATGCAGGAATGCTCCATCTGAAGTGTAGTTTATGAATTCTAGACTTGTCATGCAAGACGTTCCATTGCAATGATGGCAGGAAAAAAAGTCAAGTCTATTGGAAATGAGGATTCCCCAAAATGAATGTGCTTCATTTGTGTTGATTTGCTGTCCCTTAGCGTAGTAAAACCGTACTAATGTGGCCATCAGCACACCAAAACATTTGCTTTGGGGGTGCGAGGACCAGGGTTGGGCAAGTTACTCAAAAACTGTAATGCATTGTTGACTACATGTTACTGTCTTTTCAAAATAATCCCTTACACCAGTGATTCCCAACCTTTTTTGTCCTGTGTACCCCCTGAGCATCTTTGTCACATGATGAGTACCCCTCCTCCATGCTCTATATCTGTTCCTCTATCCCAATGTGATTACACTCCATATATTTGTTATCACATTTTCCACGTACCCCCTGAGGTGTGTTCGCGTACCCCTAGTGGTACACGTACCCCTGGTTGGGAAACACTGCCTTGTACTACAATATTACTATATTTAAAATGTAAGGCATTGCACTACTTTTGAACTACTTTAGTTACTTTCGAAAAAAAGAAACTGTAGGCCTAAATATGGATCTGGCTATTTATTACAGTGTAAATCAATCTCATGAGTCATGACTTTTTCACCTCCTATCCAGGAGGTGTTTTTGGCAGCAAACAGACTACAAACTACCAGGTTCAGGAATAGGTTCTTTCTGATCCACCACACTGAATACCACTAAAATCCAAGTCTGCATTTGTAACTAACGTTATTTAGCATTATAACTAAGTAAATATTACAGATTTCCATTGCAATGCCTTAACCCATTTTGTCCTAAGCCCTTTTTGGGAAAGGGTGCCCTCTGCCTATTAAATCCTAAATCCTCAGCCTCCGAAGCACATACAAACATGAAATGAGTTACATTTAAGAGCCAAGACCCTCCTCTTGCATTATAATGTGTTCGTTCAGCTCTAACATACCCACATATTTAATAAGACAGCTCAAATCTCAAAATCCTGAATGCCGCGTATATGTGTCTCCAGGACACAATGGGTTAAACTACTGCATTACAACATGTATTACAGTAAGTAGTTACTTTTGTAATGCATTACTGCCCAACGCAGGCGAGGACCACATGAAAATGTATGAGGGGGTGCGCGTGTGACGGAGGTCATCTTGCACCTGTTCACCCACCTCGGGGATCGAACCTGCGACCTCGTCAACTACAACGGCAATGGGAGATACAGTACGATACCGCTGGACCCAGAGACCAGTCTCCCGGCCCAATGGCATCGACACTGTATGAGGCTTTGGGAGGGAGGTTTACCAACGTTCCACGCCAACTCTGCTAGTTAGCATCTGTCTCACACACTGCGCAGAGAAAAGCGTTTGGGAAGCGCTGGTCTAAGTTAAGGTTTAGGGGGGTTGCTGTGTCCTAACTCTGTGTGTGTGTGTGTGCGTGCGTGCGTGCGTGCGTGTGTGTGTGTGTGTGTGTGTGTGTGTGTGTGTGTGTGTGTGTGTGTGTGTGTGTGTGTCTGTGTCTGTGTCTGTGTCTGTGTTCTGTGTGTGTGAGAGTGAGTGTGTGTGTGTTGTGTGTGTGTGTGTGTGTGTGTGTGTGTGTGTGTGTGTAGCTCTGTTCTCGCAGGTTGCTGTGTCCTAACTCTGTGTGTGTGTGTGTGTGTGTGTGTGTGGGGGGGGGGGGGGGGGGGGGGGGGGGGGGGGGGGGGGGTGGTGTTCACTGGACTCATTTTAGGGCTTTCTGTTTCAACCGCATCTCTGTGTGGCTTGGTGGTGTTTGTCAGCTCAATAAATTTAGCACACCACCAAACAGGTGACACGTCAAATACACACACATACACACACACACACACACACACACACACACACATACACACACACACACACACACACACACACACACACACACACATACACATACACATGCATCTCTCTCTCTCTCTCTCTCTCTCTCTCTCTCTCTCTCTCTCTCTCTCTCTCTCTCTCTCTCTCTCTCTCTCTCTCTCTCTCTCTCTCTCTCTCTCTCCCACAAACACACACACACACACACACATTTATTCAAATGCACGTGCACACACAGAGACACATTTATTCAAATGCACGTGCGCACGAACATGCACACACACACACACACACACACACACACACACACACACACACACACACACACACACACACACACACACACACACACACACACACACACACACACACACTCAGATGCTCATGCACACACAGAGACACATTTATTCAAATGCAAGTGCGCACAAACATGCACACACACACACGCACACGCACACAAAGGCGCTCATGCACGTGCACTCACACACACAAGCGCACACTCAAAGGCGCTGACGCAATATCACATCCTGTAGTGTGTGCTACTCTGCAGATTCCTTCAACAGTTAAAACAGTTAACCAGTTCCTCTGTTGGTCACAACACTCTCACACTCTCACACTCAAACAGCTGTGTGTTAGCAGCAAAGAGAGGAGGGCAGAGAGAGAAAGAGGAGAGGAGGGCAGAGAAAGAGAGAGGAAGAAGAAAGGGGGGTAGAGAGAGGGAGAGAGAGGAGGGCAGAGAGAGCGAGGAAGAAGAAAGGGGGTAGAGAGAGAGAGAGGGAGAGGAGGGCAGAGAGAGCGAGGAAGAAGAAAGGGGGTAGAGAGAGAGAGGCAGAGAGAGGCGGGCAGACACAGAGAGAGAGGGAGAGAGAGGAAGAAGAAAGGGGGTAGGGAGAGAGGAGAGAGAGGAGGGCAGAGAGAGCGAGGAAGAAGAAGGGGGGTAGAGAAAGAGAGAGGGAGAGAGAGGTGGGCAGACACAGAGAGGGAGAGAGAGAGAGAGGCCGCGTCTGAGAGAGAGAGGGAGGAAGAGAGAGAGAGAAAGTTGCTGTAGAGAGAGAGAAGGCTGCATTTGAGAGAGGGAGAGAGAGAGAGAGAGAGATAGTGAAAGAGAGAGAGAGATATAGTGAAAGAGAGAGAGAGATAGAGTGAAAGAGAGAGAGAGAGAGAGGGAGGCTACATCTGAGTGAGAGAGTGAGGCCGCGTCTGAGAGAGAGAGAGAGAGAGAGAGAGAGAGAGAGAGAGAGAGAAAGTTGCTGTAGAGAGAGAGGGAGGCTGCATCTGAGAGTGTGTGTGTGTTAGTTCAGTACCTGGAGCGGACCACCGCACACCAGCCCGGACGCGACTCTACACCAGACGGGAATACACCAGGCTGAGACCGGTCACACACACACACACACACACACACACACACACACACACACACACACACACACACGCGCACGCACACACACACACACACACACACACACACACACACACACACTGGAGTAAACCTGACAAAAGACTATCTAGGACCTAACGCAACTCCACACCGCACAGGAATTAAATCCACGTAAGACTGAACTGGACTCAATTACACTGCGTTGCAGTTCTCCAAAAGGAACCGAACTGGACTCAAATACACTGGATTACAGTTCTCCACACAGAACAGAACTGGACTGAACTAGACTGGATTACAGTTCTCCACACAGAACCGAACTGGACTCAATTACACTGGGTTGCAGTTCTCCAAAAGGAACCAAACTGGAGTCAATTACACCGGATTAGAGTTCTCCTCTAAGAACCGAACTGGACTCAATTACACTGGGTTGCAGTTCTCCAAAAGGAACCAAACTGGACTCAAATACACTGGATTACAGTTCTCCACACAGAACCGAACTGGACTCCACACTGGACTGCATGTAACAACTGG
>NW_026945555.1:3022496-3045191 GCF_034702125.1 Engraulis encrasicolus | reverse complement strand
CAGCACGCACGCACCGCACGCACGCACGCACGCACGCACGCACGCACGCACGCACAGGTAGAGGAGAGAAGAAAAGAGTTAGTACTATACAGTACATCCCCATATGACAGATGGAGAGTAGAGGAGAGGAGAGGAGAGGAGAGAGGAGGAGAGGAGAAGAGAGGAGAGGAGAAGGAGGAGGAGAGGAGAGGAGAGGAGAGAGGGGGAGAGGAGGAGAGGAGAAGAGAGAGGGAAGAGAAAAGAAAAGAAGAGAGAGTAGAAGAGAAGAGGAAGAAAAGAGGATGAGAAAAGAAGAGAAGAGAAGAGGAGAGAAGACAAGAGAAGGAGAGGAGAGGAGAGGAGAGGAGAGGAGAGGAGAGGAGAGGAGAGGAGAGGAGAGAGGAGAGGAGAGGAGAGGGGAGGAGTGGAGAGGAGAGGGGAGGGGAGGGGAGTGGAAGAGAAGAGAGGAGAGGAGAGGAGAGGGGAGAGGAGAGGAGAGGGGAGGAGTGGAGAGGAGAGGGGAGGGGGGGGGGGGGAGAGAAGAGAGGAGAGGAAGAGAAGAGAGGAGAGGAGAGGAGAGGAGAGGAGAGGAGAGGGAGAGAGGAGAGGGGTGGAGAGGGGAGAGGAGAGGAAGAGAGGGAGAGAGAGGAGAGGAGTGGAGAGGAGAGCAGAGGAGAGGAGAGGAAGAGAGGGAGAGGAGAGGAAGAGAGGGAGAGGGGAGGAGAAGGAGAGGGGAGGAGAGGAGAGGAGGAGAGGAGGGGAGGAGAGGAGAGGAGGTGAGAGGAGAGAAGGGGAGGGGAGGGGAGAAGGAGAGGAGTGAAGAGGAGAGGAGAGGAGAGGAGAGGAGAGGAGAGGAGAGGAGGGGAGGGGAGGGAGAAAGAGGAGAGGAGAGGAGAGGAGAGGAGAGGAGAGGAGAGGAGAGGAGAGGAGAGAGGAGAGGAGAGGAGAGGAGAGGAGAGCAGAGGAGGGGAGGGGAGGGGAGGGGAGGGGAGAGGAGAGGAGAGGAGAGGAGAGGAGAGAGGGGAGGAGAAGGAGAGGGGAGGAGAGGAGAGCAGAGGGAGAGTGTGTGTGTGTGTGTCTGTGTGTGTGTGTGTGTGTGTGTGTGTGTGTGTGTGTGTGTGTGTGTGTGTGTGTGTGTCTGTGTGTGTCTGTGTGTGTCTGTGTGTACCTACCAGGGTGAGCAGGTGAGAGGGGTTGAGCTTGGCCAGGACCTCAGCGATCTGAACACACACACACACACACACACACACACACACACACACACACACACACACACACACACACACACACACACACACACACACACACACACACACACACACACACACACACACACACACACACACACACACAGGAACTTAGCAAGGCACCCAAACCCCACATTGCTCCAGGAACTGTAACCAATACCATGTGAGTAACTGTAAGTCGCTGTGGATGAAAAGCATCATCTAAGTGTAAAGTAATGTAGTGTGTGTGTGTGTGTGTGTGTGTGCATGCTGAAGCCCCATCACAGTGCAGTCTATAATGATGTGAATATAATGATGTGAATATACAAAGTAAAATCAACCTAGGTATATTAGTAATAATAATTTTTGCATAATTATACGGACCTACTGTATACGGTATGCATAAATTAATCCAACGTGACCAATAGAAGGTCGTAGCTGCCGACCCTGCTAACCAACAGCGCAGCTCTTTTACTTTCAGTCACGTGTCTTTTTCGTCCAATAAGAGCAAGGCTAGTCCGCGTTCCGGGCTGGCTGTCATTGCCTTTCATGTTAATCGTTGGGCCATTAACACCCTGCTGTGAGACCTGTCCGCGGCTCTGATTCGCTTCCGGGCGAGTTACGCGTCACCAAAACTGTTAATTTCGCATTCTCTCAAGCGCTCAAAATCAGACGAAAGTTAGGCAATTCCGTGGACGATTTGGGACGAGTTCATTGTCACAAATCCCCCTTTTCGTGCTGTGTCCAATGGAGTAAATGCAGCGACAGCTGTGTAATATAATGTGCTAGTGTTGTACTTACAGCATGAACTTACTTGCAATATGGACACCTGTGTGTGTGTGTGTGTGTGTGTGTGTGTGTGTGTGTGTGTGTGTGTGTGTGTGTGTGTGTGTGTGCGTGCGTGCGTGGTGTACTCACATCGCAGGTATAATGCACTTCGTCCACGTCATACTTGTCCTTGAAGTGTTCGCGAGGATGGATCCTGTCAAAACCCAGAACACATCATGTTTACTCTCACACTACTAACTAGAACGGGCACTCGGTAGAGCGCAAACCTTCGCCTACGCCACTTATTTTTTTCTGGCCATCTTCAGAGTGTGGGGCATAACATTCTCCAAATTTTGGTGTTAGTTTCATTTAAATCGGACCAGAATATCGTAATATTACATTTTTGGCCAAATCTTGACCTCTTATTCAATTCAGCATGCACACGTTGTTCTGGTATATAGTGCGTGGATTAGAAAAACGTTTTTGACCTTTTCGTGACCTTGACCTTGACCTTTGACCCAATCACTCCCAAAAAGTAATCGATTGTTCCTTGGGTCATGACCAATCATCCCAGTAAATTTCATAAAAATCGGCTCAATTTACGTTTTTGACCTTTTCGTGACCTTGACCTTTGACCTTTGACCCAATCACTCCCAAAAAGTAATCGATTGTTCCTTCGGTCATGACCAATCATCCCACTAAATTTCATAAAAATCGGCTCAATTTATGATTTTGACCTTTTCGTGACCTTGACCTTGACCTTTGACCCAATCACTCCCAAAAAGTAATCGATTGTTCCTTGGGTCATGACCAATCATCCCACTAAATGTCACAAAAATCGGCTCAATTCTGTCTGAGTTATACGAAGTACAAACAAACAAACATATTCACAAATAAATAAATACCAATGCACAACACTATCTCACACTACTAATAATCACGTGTGTGTGTGTGTGTGTCTGTGTGTGTGTGTGTGTGTGTGTGTGTGCGTGTGTGTGTGTGTGTGTGTGCACTCACTCCCCCATCCAGGTAGCGTAGCTGTCCGGTAGTTTGGGTACGAAGAGAAGGGATCGTCCAGAGGGGACCATGACAGCTCCATAGCAATCAGACTCCGTCACCCCAAACGCCCAGTGGAAGAAGGACTCCTACACACACACACACACACACACACACACACACACACACACACACACACACACACACACACACACACACGAAAGAGTAACTTAGATGTTCATAGAATCTTTGTTTGTCAATGGTATCTAAGGGAATAACATTGGCTCAGTGGTTAGAGCGCTGGACTTAAAGGGACAGTTTGGTCAATTTCAACATGCAGTTGTATTGCTCACGCTACCCTGGACTTGTCAGTACCTGGTGATGCCACATTTTTCGGCTCAGCCCTTTCCGAGATATGAGCAATTCTAATGGGGGCAGCGTTTGTTTACATTTTTAAAAAATGAAACATAGGCCAACTCCAAATATTTTCCCAAAAGGTATTGCTGTTTGCTAGTTGTCTGCTGATGTTTTATAACATTTTGAATGTTTTTGGGAATAAATAAAAATGTTTTTTTGAAATGTAAACAAAGAGCTGCCCCCATTACAATGACCAGGATCTCGGAAACGGCTGAAGAAGAAAAAAAAATCTCAGGCACTGACAAGTCCAGGGTAGTGTGAGCATTAAGCCTACAACTGCATGTTGAAATTGACCAAACTGTCCCTTTAAGATCAGAGGGTTGCAGGTTCGAATCTCACCCTACCACGCACCGTGGCTGTAGTGTCCTTGAGCAAGGCACCTAACCCCATGAAGCTCCAGGGACTGTAACCAATATCCTGTATCTAAATAACTGTAAGTCACTTTGAATAGAAAAAGCGTCATCTAAATGTAATGTAATGAAATGTAATAACATTGTAGTGTGTGTGTGTGTGTGTGTGTGTGTGTGTGTGTGTTAGTTACCTGTCTAAACACCGGTTCTGTATCAGTGCAGTATCTCTGCTTCTGTTCTCCCCCCTGTAGCACCACCACTGCTTTGGCCTGCACCCCCTCCCCTCCTCAGTGTGTGTGTGTGTGTGTGTGTGTGTGTGTGTGTGTGTGTGTGTGTGTGTGTGTGTGTGTGTGTTAGTTACCTGTCTAAACACCGGTTCTGTATCAGTACAGTATCTCTGCTTCTGTTCTCCCCCCTGTAGCACCACCACTGCTTTGGCCTGCACCCCGTCCGCATTCTTCAACGCGGCCACAAGGCGGCGCCTGTTCTCTGCAAACAACGCCGCGGACACACGCAGTGTATCCTTCCCCAACCAGTAGACGGCCCTGAAAACACACACACACGCACACACGCGCACACACACACACACACACACACACACACACACACACACACACACACACACACACACACACACACACACACACACACACACACACACACACACACACACACAGTGTGTCTTTATAAACGCAGCAAACACAGACTGTTTTTTTTTTTCTTCAACCAGTAGACAGCCCTGTAAAAAAAAAACCACACAGACACAGGCGTGTGACATTGCCGAGGCAGTTTACACAATGCAAGCGTGCAGAGTGCAATCTCCTGAATGCATCTTTATTGCATGCAAACGTACAGACACACACACACACACACACACACACACACACACACACACACACACACACACACACACACACACACACACACACACACACACACACACACACACACACACACACACACACACACGTACACAACCAGTCCCAGGCAGTCTACTGACCATCAATTGTTGCATAAGTCACTTCCTGTTTCGCATCACATGATCTACTGACCAGTATCACATGACCTGTATCACATGACATGACCAGTCTCATCCAAAGCCACACTTTCATAATTAATGAATCAGGGCTTTTTCTGAACGGGGAAATAGGGGCGCTCCACCCTCATACCTCCGCGGGTGCACCCTCATACTTCTTTTTTTTAAAATAAATAAATTACTTTTTTGAGCGCCCCTAGTAAATTCCCCCCTTCACCCCCCACAACCTACCATGATGCTCCCTCATGCCAAAAATTCTTAGAAAAAGCCCTAATGAATTATAACATAATCTCTGCTGACTTAATTTTAAATCAAATCTCAAATCTCATCATGGGCCTGAATGCTACATCTGTGCAGCTCCAGACGCAGCCAGTGTTGCCAGATGTGTCTGTCCAAATCCCGCCCAAAAAGCTTCTCAAAAAACGCCAAAATGCGCTAAATTCCGCCCAAAATCAACAAATTACATTGACTTCTATGGGCCCAAAACGGCTGAAAAAAAAAACGCCAAATGGCCAATTTTTCCCGTTTTTACCCGCAGACGCTCATCCCAAGTAGCCCAATTGGGCGGACACCCGCCCACTCTGACATCACTGTACACATCATCCAGCATCAATGGGGGAGACCCATAATAGCATACCTCCAGTGGCACGCTGTAATGGTCAATGAAAAAGTTAATAACTACCATAGTACTACACTATTATGATATAACAGCACACATAACTTTACTATGACAGGCCTTTAGTAATGAAATATGACCCATAGTCACAGTCAATTTATGCTGTGGGTGAAAACTGTTTGATGAAGAGCTGAATGATCTCATTCTAATCCAAGATGAGGGTCTTGGCTTTTAAATGCAACTCATGTCATGTTTCTATTTGCTTCGGATGCTGAGATATTTAGGGTTTTATAAGCTGATGGTACCTTTTCCCAAAAAAGGCTTAGGCATTTAGCAGGCACTTTAAGCCTAAAATGGGTCAATTTTTAAACTTATTCTTAAATGACCTCAGGGCTGCAATGTTTGGGGATTAATTTCTCATATCATTAATGACATAATTATTACATAGCGTTACACTTAAGTAAGTTAGGCACAGGGTATTTGTATACAGCCCATGGAGCAATGTGGTTCCCACAGGTAGCGGGTGGGATTCAAACCGACATCCTTCTGGTCTCTATCCGTTAGGCCTCAGTGGCCACAACAACATCATGTAGCAACAACATCCCAGCCAGGTAATAGGAGTCACTCGCGGTTACAGAAGGTGTGTGTGTGTGTGTGAGTCACTCGCGGTTACTGGTGGTTTATCAGCTAGACAAGATAAAGTGAGCTGATCAAATCGGTGGAAAAAGATCTCATAGTGTGCACTCCAATATGCTGACTCCCGTCCTCCACTTGTGCTTGTGGCCTTGTATTTCGCAGAGGCCCCGGCCCGCCACTGTCAGCCTAGCCACAATAACGTTTAAGGGACTATTCTTCATTCACCTTACCATTTGCAAATCACATCAGAGTTGAGCTCAGCGGTTCCCAAACTTTTTTCCTTGTTCACCCCCCATTTACATTTCAATGTGGTTCGCGCACCCCCTAAGCGCATGTTTTGGTGGACTTATTTCCACACAAATAAACTTGTGGCTTCACTGCACAAATGATTGGCAGAGTCATTAAGGGAATCCTCATGTCATGTCCAATAGAACTGATGTTTTTTTCAAGCATGCAATTCACCAAACAATTAAAATCTACTTAATTTTCTTTAATGCTGTATAAAAACACACATCCACCATGTGCTCAATTCAGCTCGCGCACCCCCTTGTGGCAAGTCATGCACCCCCAGGGGGGCACGCAGCCCAGTTTGGGAAACCCTGATCTAGCTGATGCCATGCCATCCTTATTTAAAGCCCTGCACTATGGACCTCTGGAGCGAACACCTAGTGCTGACAGTGATGTTGGTGGTTTGCCATCGCTATCAAATCCAGACCTCTGGAAAGAAGTAAACCAATTAAATCCAACTCTGAGACCTGTTTCTCGACTGTGATTGGCTGATAGCTGTTGTAATAACCAATTAAATTCAAGGCTGGGACAATTAGAAGTCTATGGACTGTGGACTTCTGAGGACAGACAGGGAACACTTGGAGATAACGCACGGTGATAATCTGAGTGTTGTGATAAAGGGTGCGTGTGTAGTTATTTACTTCTCCAGTCTTCATCAGTGTGTGTGTGTGTGTGTGTGTGTGTGTGTGTGTGTGTGTGTGTGTGTGTGTGTGTGTGTGTGTGTGTGTGTGTGTGTGTGTGTGTGTTGTAAGGTGCAGTGATCTACCAGGGGATCAAAGAGCAGCACTCCCCCTGCAGTGCTGATAGGACACTTGGTGTGTGTGTGTGTGTGTGTGTGTGTGTGTGTGTGTGTGTGTGTGTGTGTGTGTGTGTGTGTGTGTGTGTGTGTGGGTGTGTGTGTGTGTGTTCCCACTATGCCATTATCACATCTGATGCAATAGATGAAATGAAACTCATGATTACATATCTTTTGGTTCAAACCACTACAGCCAAAGCAGTCACAAATCAGAGCACACACAGATCCACTCTCTCTCCAACCCAGGGGGATGGTTGACTCTGATGCATGGCACATTGGCCGAAAAGCCCGAATAAATACAGTATGGAACACACAAAAAAGCTATTCATACTGGGGATAGCACCAGCGCTCGAGTTGTAGGGGGATGAGGGGGGATGCCATCACCCCAACAAAGAAAATGGTCTAAAATCACCCCCCTCAATAAAACTGGTCAAAAATCATCCCTCTCTAAAACAGGCATCTCTTCTCCACATATTGTGTGAAAAATGCACTTTTAACAACTACATTTTCCAAAATGTCTCAGGGGAAAAAAAACCCAACCCCCACTAATCACAATCAATCTCTGACCACCCCCCTGGTTTGATTTTACAACTGGACCACTGGGTAGCACACATAATAGGCTACAGATCGGGGGTTGGATGTAAAAGGCTGGAGAAGAGCAAAGGCAGACAGAGGGGCTGGTTACAAGCCACAGCAAGCAGCTGGTGAACGCGTTACACATTACACACATTACACATTTACTCTGGACACCGAATGCAATCACTGCACGGCGCTCTGGAGATATTTCGCAATGTAGAAAAGGAGGTAGCAGCGCGCCAAGTAATTCAACAAAATGGCCCACGTAGACTATATTACACATACAAGCCACTATTTATCTCAAGATAAACATACAACAGAAGTCAAGTCAAGTCTAACAGCAGTAGGATAAACAGCGTCACATATGCAACTACAGACGAACAGTCGACTTTTTTCTGAAACTTGCAGAATAGGCAACATTCTCTCTGCAAACTACGCACAAGAAATACACCCAAAGAAACGGAGACATTTGCCTCAAATCACGTGCCATTTCATCACACAATCGGGCACGCGAATACGTGTTTTTAACATTAGTAGGCCTATATATTATAAATAAATCGCCTTTGACAGTTTTGGCAGAAGAGGAGCTGACAACTCACCTCTGACTTGCAGCCATGTTGATCTCGTGGACTGAGTCACGTGACCGCGCTGACAGCTGATCTGCTTCCTCAGTGCGGTCACGTGGTTGTTGTTTTTTTCTATCCCTTCTCCGAAGCGCTCTGCCCCTCTTAGTCAGGGTCATTTTTCCAAAAAGTTGACACCTGAAGGCAAATCATGTTAATTTTCGGCATACAACTGATTTAGGGGTATTCAAGGGTGCTGAATCCAAATCTGCCGTATGCCGGACGCAAAAATGCACCGAAATGCCTCAAACGGGCAAAATCCAATATGGCCGCCGCCACCGTGTTAAAATCCTGCAATCACTTTTCTTTTGGACTAAATAAGGTATGAATTTGAAAATAGCACTTATTTTTATGTTTTCAGACATGGGGAAAGCCATTATGTCATCAGATTTAAGCTCAGATTGGAAGAAAATGCTTATGTCATTGGCTGGTAGCCATTTTAAAAGCAGAGAGCCTCATATTGTCAGCGATTTTTAACATTTTTACTAATCTTTCAAGATTCACAGAAAAAAATGCTCTTTGTCTCTGTGAACACAAATACTACAGAAAACTACACTGAACTGTCTACTTTCACCTGAAAAAAGAAGTTTGTGTCTACCTTTTTCCATTCTTTAGTTATGGGCAGTAGAACATGGGATGACGCCACAAAAAAACACTGATTTTTGACCCCAAAATACTGCACTTCTCTCTGCCCATATTTTTGCTTTATGTTTGATGTGCAACATTTTCAGGGGGTTTGAAGGGTGCTTAATGCCAATATGATGTATAAATAAATGTATATTCCCATTGTACATCAAAATGAAGGAATCCAATATGGCCGCCGTCACCAGTCTACAGTGTACGTTTCTTTGATTACACAAGGTAAACTCTTAAAGGGGTAGTCCGGTGTGAAATGGTTTACGTTGTGTCAATATGTGATGCTGAGCGCTGACGTTTGCCTCATACCTCGCATCCAAAGGTCCCCTGCATTCCGAAATCCGAGTGGTAGGCGGGACCCCGCGAGCTAGGTGAAATGCAGCTTCTGTTGGGAGGTCGTGGCACCTGTGTTAGCCATGGGGCTAAATCTTTACTTTACACCCATTTACGAGGCTCAAAGTTGCAAAAATGTTGATCCCGTAGTGTCGGGTGGTTGTTGACATGTAAATCCAGGCACTGAGAAGTTTGATAGTGCACCGTTGTTTTAACTACAATTACGTTTTTGAAGGCTGCGCCTCGGAGGACTCTGCCGGGCGCCGCCATCTTTTTTTCTAGTCGCGATACGTCAATAGGTCATGTGATACATCACGTGGTTATTGGACTGCAGTCGGAGACCGTCTAAAAATGACTTCAGCTTCAGCGACAAAATATTACAGTACTTATAGGTTTGGTTTGTTTTTTTTATATACAATGGGTGTTTTGTCGCTGAAGCTGAAGTTGTAGACGGTCTCCGACTGCAGTCCAATAACCACGTGATGTATCACATGACCTATTGACGTATCGCGACTAGAAAAAAAGATGGCGGCGCCCGGCAGAGTCCTCCGAGGCGCAGCCTTCAAAAACGTAATTGTAGTTAAAACAACGGTGCACTATCAAACTTCTCAGTGCCTGGATTTACATGTCAACAACCACCCGACACTACGGGATCAACATTTTTGCAACTTTGAGCCTCGTAAATGGGTGTAAAGTAAAGATTTAGCCCCATGGCTAACACAGGTGCCACGACCTCCCAACAGAAGCTGCATTTCACCTAGCTCGCGGGGTCCCGCCTACCACTCGGATTTCGGAATGCAGGGGACCTTTGGATGCGAGGTATGAGGCAAACGTCAGCGCTCAGCATCACATATTGACACAACGTAAACCATTTCACACCGGACTACCCCTTTAAGTACATTATGTAGCATTAGGTTTTCATACAGGGAGAATTAATTTCCATACTCAGATTTAAGATAGATATCAAAGGAAATTATTTCAGTGTAGTCTGAATTCATGATTGCAACAGGAACATAGGGTGACACCACAAAAAAACAATATTTTTTGACCCCAAAATACTGCACTTGTCTCAACCCACATTTTTGCTTTAATGACAAAGTGTCTTTGATAGTGTTCATGTTTGATATGCAGCATTTTCAGGGGTTTTGAAGGGTGCTTAATTCAAATATTCAAATATGCTGTGTATTAGGCTCAAAACCTCTTTAATAGGCCTACCTTCATGTTTACAAGCGACAGTTGACTTTCATGTCAATAAGCTGTTCTTTTGAATGAAAATGTTTTCTCTACTTCCACTTTTATTTTAATGCTTATTATAACATGATGCAATATGTCCACCTCAATCCACCTCTTCCATTATGAGACAAATTTACACACATAAGTCTGAATGTGCCTAAATATATTATGCACATCTAAATGTTGTGCATTAGGAATTCATTGTTTGCCGATTTTATTGCGGTGCTTACATTATATCTTTGAATGGTGGAAAGGTGAAACGTGGATCAAAACAGTTTATGTTATTGTGAGGAATATACTTGATATATGTTAACTCATTCCCAACCATTAGGCCTATCAACCTCCTCCTCTCCAGTGATTTGGCAGGACACACACTATCATGCACTGCATGGCACTTTCGCTGCAAATGCAACAAAAGCAAATTATGACGTTTTGCAATGATCAGTCCTATCTAATTCAGATGTCACATGGTTACATAAAATGCCCCACATTATCAAATCTCTATATTGAGTCAGGCCCACATACCACTTCCTATCCTCCTGCCAGTCACCGAAGTGGGATGGGTGGTATTGAACAGGGCTTTAGTCCCACTGCTCCTGTATCTGCCACTTATACATGGGTTCTCATTGTTTATCAACACAATGTTATGAAGAGGGGCAAGACACTGGCAGCCAACCACGTGAGCTATTTTTTTTTGACAGACAGCGGTTTACAACAATCAGAGGCTGAGTTGTGCGCGGCTAGGTTCACAGTCAGGTTATAAACAAAATTTAGAACCCATGTATTCTCAAGGCACACAAAGACATCACAACTTGTGCTCAACTCATCCAACACTGCATCTGCAAGAAGTGGCATGGAGTACACGGAGTCAAGCAGTTGCTGCAATTCAGCAACTCCAGGAGGGGTGATTAGGAATAGGTTAACTTAGTATACCAAGTAAACAATTTTGGTTAGAGTAGAGGAGGGTGACTGTATGTGCATATATATTTGGTATATATATAAACTGGTATCAGAAGTAGTGTGGAGTCAAGTCTCTTGGCGGAAATACGTAGGATGGTGCGCAAGGCTAATAGAAATGGGCACCCTCCTGTCTTTCTCACAGCACATGAACACAATATTCAAAAAAGGACATTCCAAGTCAGCAAGGACATTCTGATTTTTGATACCTCCTCCTCGTATAACTTAACCCATTGTGTCCTGGAAACACATATAGGTTTTTCAGGATCTTGAGATTTTAGCTGTTTTATTAACTATGTGGGTATGTTAGAGCTGAATGAACACATTACAATGCAAGGGGAGGGTATTGGCTTTTAAATGTAACTCATTTCATGTTTGTATGTGCTTCGGAGGCTGAGACATTGTGGATTTAATAGGAAGAGGGCACCCTTTCCCAAAAAGGGCTTAGGACAAAATGGGTTAATTAGCAGTCCATTTTTGAATATTGTGTTCATGTGCTGTGAGAAAGACAGGGAAGTGCCCATTTCTGTGCCTAGGCACCTTAAAACTACCACTTGCTCTTCTGTCTGCCATTGGCTCTCTCTCTCCAGCTGAGCACCGTTATTGATACACTGCAGATGTACATTCCAGTATATTTTAACTAGGCCAATTTAAAGTCTATACTTGCACAATTCTACCAACAGAAGAGAACAGACAGACTCTCTTTTCCTCCTGCTCCCCTGTTCAGCAGGGCTGGATCCCCACATGGCTGCATGCTGAGCCCCCATCTAAAGTCTATCTGTCCATGACTGCAGCATGGCCAGCAAAAGGGACTGAAGGTGGCAGCCTGGTGTACAGAGACCGAGACAAATTTCTCTAGCTCTGAATGAAAAGAAAACCAAAGAGATCATTGCTGCCTTCAGGAGGCACACCTATAGCGAGAATAGACCTAGCCCTCTCTGAACTTCCCACTGTCACAGAGCTAAAACATTGTCTTGGACATTATCCTGGTTCTGAGTTCTTGGGCCTCTACAGATGTATCATTGGCACTACAGATGTATCATCAAAGTAAGGACCAAAGACTAAAACCACATTTCACACACATGGACTGTCTGACTGTTCATTATAATCTCTTGTTCCCCTGATCTCCTTCCATCCTCCGGTTGTTGTGCAATAATTGATACAGTGCAATGTGTTGAGCTGAATTCTTGCCGTACTACAGAACAAAGGCCAGCCTTGTAATTAATGGTTATAATTGTCACAGAGTGGCCATCTCAGCTGAATGTACATTAAGCAAGACAATCTATGCAATAACTTTGGATGACTGATGTGCAATACCAGCCTGAGTATGTCCTTTGTGTATATATTCACACACACACACACACACACACACACACACACACACACACACACACACACACACACACACACACACACACACACACACACACACACACACACACACACACACACACACACACACACACACACACACACAATGCCACTCCCTTATCTGTACACTCTATTCTATTCTATTCTATTCTATTCTATTCTATTCTATTCTATATATTATTCACATCAGTCTGCCTCTTGATCCCCTTTATAGGCCGAGATATACAGTGATCTGAGCACAGCAATTAAACCGGCAAACATGAAGTAATTCCCTTTGTACAAAGGATAATATTAGAAAATATTCGATTTAGGGACTTTCAGACTCTTGTGTGCATTTATTTTTTATGGGTGAAGAGGTGTGGAAACATTGTGTGGTGGTTTGAGGTGGGAACATTTTTCATGGTATAATGCATTAAAGTGTAATTGAAATAGGGAGAGATTTAAATACAAATGGTCAATTTATGGAAAAGGTAATCTCCTGTTGCAAACATGAATTCAGTCTACACTGAAATAATTTCCTTTGATATCTATCTTAAATCTGAGTATGGAAATTAATTCTCCTTGTATGAAAACCTGATGCTACATAATGTACTTAAGAGTTTACCTTGTGTAATCAAAGAAATGTACACTCTAGACTGGTGACGGCGGCCATATTGGATTCCTTCATTTTGATGTACTATGGGAATTAAAGGCATTAAGCACCCTTCAAACCCCCTGAAAATGTTGTATATCAAACATGAACACTATCAAAGACAATATGTCCTTAAAGCAAAAATATGGGCAGTGAGAAGTGCAGTATTTTGGGGGTCAAAAATCTGTGCTTTTTTGTGGTGTCATCCCATGTTCTACTGCCCATAACTAAAGAATGGAAAAAGGTAGACACAAACTTCTTTTTTCAGGTGAAAGTAGACAGTTCAGTGCAGTTTTCTGTAGTATTTGTGTTCACAGAGACAAAGAGCATTTTTTCTGTGGATCTTGAAAGATTAGTAAAAATGTTAAAAATCGTTGACAATATGAGGCTCTCTGCTTTTCAAATGGCTGCCAGCTAATGACATAAGCATTTTCCTCCAATCTGAGCTTAAATCTGATGACATAATGGCTTTCCCCATGTCTGAAAACATAAAAATAAGTGCTATTTTTAAATTCATACCTTATTTAGTCCAAAAGAAAAGTGATTGCAGGATTTTAACACGGTGGCGGCGGCCATATTGGATTTTGCCCGTTTTGAGGCATTTCGGTACATTTTTGCGTCCGGCATACGGCAGATTTGGATTCAGCACACTTGAATACCCCTAAATCAGTTGTATGCCGAAAATTAACATGATTTGCCTTCAGGACCTTAAATAAGCACCTTTTCAGAAATCCTGCCTAGACTATCTCCTTTGCGACCAACTTCTCTTTTAGTTTCAAAATGATGTATTCACCATTTTTGACTTTTGCATTTTATTAGACTACTGGTAATGTGAATTCTTGCCATTCAGATTTGTTTTGCGAACATATAGGCTAGGCCTAGGCTGTTTTTTTACACTATTTTGGTTGGGAAAGTCATGGGGACAAACTGTCTTCATTTTTTACAATATTGTAATAATTATTGTTTTAAGGAGGGATCACACGAGCAGTTACCCAGAGGAATCAGAACACAGCAGTCATTTCAGTTATGGAAGTCAAAGTACAGCTTTATTTCATTAATTATTATTAGCACACATAAATAAAACGGGCATTGGTCAGAGCGGGTCAGCGCAACTTAACTATTGTGACTGAGACAGAACCCTCCCACAAGAGTGCAGCACAGCAAACAATAACCCCTTATGGTCACGGCAAAACGTCACAGCAGAACTGGTCATTCATATAACTAGCCTAATTCACAGCAAGCAAAGACATGGCAAAATCACTGCATTACAGTAAACGTCAGGTATCCAACCCACAGCACACAATTGCACACTATAGTGTTCAAATAAGGTGTACAGGTTTCCCCCCCAGCCCCAGGTTCAAGTACGCTGCCAGTCCGACCCTCCCATAAAAGCAACACACACACATTCACACACGCACACGCACACACACAATGTTCAACGGTGTAAAAGAGGAACTTATCTGTTTTCCTCAAGACCCCCTCCTGGGGTCTGGTTGTCCACAGGACTACAGGCAGCGTCCAGCAGTCAATTGGTGCGCGCCCCCGAGCCGGGCTCTGCACCTGGCCTATGTGCGATCAGAGTCTCACTGCAATATAAAGTCTGTGGCTCTTGAGCATAAGCGTCAGCAGGTAGCTGACTCGCGCTGGTAACAGAGTCCAGGACCAGCGTTTAGCACACAAAAAGGTAGCGGGTTCTTGGGCAACAGATGATCTTCTGGTGAGGACGCCGAGCACAGCGGCGGACCTAATTCATTAATAACACAGCCTAGACTAAATGCCCCCCATAGACTATCTTCACCGGCGGTGATCCTATGACCGCGACCGGCACAATTCGTCTCCCACTTGTGTCCGACCGCGCGCCTCGGCGTCTCGAGTCCCCCCGCGTCTCTCGCTGATTGCCACCTGTAGGTCCATATCAAGCCTCACACACAGGTGAGCCCAATCAGCTGCGTGCCTCCAGCCAATTAAGCTCCCCACACTAATTAAACCCCGCACCCAATGGTAACCATTCACCACACTTCCCCCTCCCCAGGGAACAAAGACTCGTCCCCGAGTCATTCCCCTAGGTCGAAATCCCTCGTCCAGGTCGGCGGTCGCCTGTCCCGCTGGGGACGACCCGCGCCCAAGGGAGGTACTGGAAGTGCACCTGTTCTCCAGTTTGGTCCAGACGACAGCTGGGCACCTTTGGTGCGTTGGTCTAAGTCAGCACGACCCGCAGTCGACAGCCGGGCTCTTTCGACGCGTTGGTCTGAAGCAGGAGGCTCCCCAGCCGGCAGCCGGGCTCTTTCGACGCGTTGGTCTGGGGTCGGAGGCTCCCCACCCGGCAGCCGGGCTCTTTCGACGCGCTGGTCTGGAGCAGGAGGCTCCCCAGCCGGCAGCCGGGCTCTTTCGACGCGTTGGTCTGGGGTCGGAGGCTCCCCAGCCGGCGGCCCACCACTCCGAACGCGTTGATTGGGAGCAGGCCGCTGTCCCATGCCAGTCTCCGGTGCCGTGCCGGATGGGATCAGCTGTGCATCCTCTCCAGAATGCCTTGGCTCTGGCTGCTCTCGGTCCACCATTTCACCGTGCTGGGAGGTGGAGCCGGTAGGAGGGCGATCAGCCTCAAGACAGTTCTGCAGGGCACCAGGCGGGTCTCCTGGGGCAGACGGGTGTACAAAAGGTTTTAAACGGTTAAAATGTACCACCATTTCAGATCCCCCTTCAGGCAGACACAATTTATACAACACATCAGAAATCACTTCCACAACTTTAAAGGGACCCTTAAAGCGTCTCTGCAGCTTGGGGCAACGGCCCCTTTTTCTAGCTTTGTTTTGCACCCACACCAGTTCCCCAACCCCATAATATTGATGGTTCACTCGAAAATCATAGGCAGCCTTCTGATGAGCAGAAGCCTTCTCCTGATGTTTTTTAACTGCCCCAACAACCGTAGATAATGTATCGGTGAGGGCCACTACATAATCCGACACTGCAGTGAACCTCTCCTGATGACCCATATCCCACATCACATCCACAGGAAGAATAATCTCCTGACCAAATAACACCTTGTAGGGGGTAAAGCCTGTGGATGCATGAACACTGCTACGATATGCCATCAGAACATATGGTAGGAGAATGTCCCAGTTAGATTGATTGTCTTCCACAAACAGTGCCAACATGGATAATAATGTGCGATTAAATCGCTCCACCATCCCATTTGACTCAGGATGATAGGGCGATGTTCGGGTCTTATGTATGCAAAGCAACTGACACATTTCTTTAAACAGGTTGGATTCAAAATTTCGCCCTTGGTCGGAGTGAATACTACGCGGCGTCCCGAACCGACACACCCACTGTTCAACCAGAATTTTAGCTATGGATTCAGCCTCTTGGTTTGGCAAGGCGTATGCCTCGGTCCATTTGGAAAAATAGTCCCCAACCACCAAAACATACTTGCTTTTAAGGGGTGTTTCCGGCAGGGGACCCAATATATCCACCGCCAGTCTTTCCATGGGTCTAGACGCAGTGGAGGGATGTAAGGGGGCCCTTGGATGAGGCCCATGAGACTTACGAGAGGCACAATCAAGGCAAGCTCGACAAAACTCACAAACATCCTTGAACCACCCAGGCCAAAAGAACCGGTCCTTGACTTTGGCCTGTAGTTTCTGGATTCCCAGATGACCCCCGGTTAAAGAGCTATGCAACATCTGCAATGCAGGTTTCACCATGCTAGAGGGGAGTACCAGCTGTATACCTGGAGCAGCATCCGAATAGTCTGGGGGTACCCGCACCAACCGCTGGCCTTGTACGTGCAACTGGCCCCAGACTAGCTGGTATTTCTTTAACTCTGGGTACTGCTGCCACACATCCGTCTCCCCTGCTGGGTTCTGTATTAAACGGGTGATTAAACTTATCTCAGGGTCATTCCTTTGTGCTTGACTAATGTCATCCAATGGGTTAAGCCCAAGCCCACCTGTCTGTGTCTGGGCTTCAACATGTACTGCACAAATATTGTCCAACGTCACTTTTCCTACTGAATCGGTGTGGGGGCTTACTTGGCTTGCAGCCAGAGGGGGGCGCCTACGAGACAATGCATCGGCATTAGTGTGCAATTTACCAGGGCGATGAATGATTTTATACTGGAAGGCGGCCAACTGCTCCACCCACCGAGCCAATTGACCCTCCAAACCTTGAAAATTATGCAGCCATCTCAAGGAATTATGGTCAGTGCGTAAAGTAAACTCTTTTCCCAACAAATAATGTTTGAAATGCTTAGTAAAACACACCATACTCAATAGTTCCTTTTTGGTAGCTGCATATTTTCTCTCCTCCTTGGTTAATGCCCGGCTCGCATAAGCCACCACCCTTTCCATACCACCCTCCCCCTCTTGAGCCAAAACTGCCCCAATGCCAACATCGCTTGCATCAGTATCGAGAATGAAGGGTTTTTGAGGATCAGGATATGCCAGTACTGGTGCTGTAATTAAGCTGGCCTTCAACTGTCGAAAAGCTTGTTCACACGATTCATCCCATTTAAATCTGCGGCCCTTCTCAGTTAACTGATGTAGTGGTCTTGCAATATCGGCAAAGCCTTTAATAAAACGGCGATAATAGGAGGCCAACCCCAAAAAACTCTTAACCTCTGTTTGGTTTTCGGGGGCGGGCCAACCCCGTACGGCCTCTACCTTAGCGGGGTCAGCTGTGATACCCTGGGCCGAGATAATATGCCCCAGATAGCGCACCTCTGTGGAGAACAGGTTGCATTTGGTCGGTTTTACTTTTAAATTGGCCTGTCCCAGCTTCAGCAGAACCTCGTCGAGCCTATGCAAATGTTCTTCAAATGTCCGTCCAAAACAAATAATATCGTCCAGGTAAACTAAACAAGTTGACCACTGCAAGTCGGCCAGTACTAAATCCATTAGACGCTGAAAGGTGCTAGGGGAATTACAGAGGCCGAAACTTAGGACATTGAACTCAAAGAGGCCCTGTCTAGTTATAAAGGCAGTCTTAGATCGATCTTGGGGATCTACCTCGACCTGCCAATAGCCACTGGCCAGATCGAGGGTTGAAAACCATTGTGCATTGGCTAAGCTATCCAAGGCGTCATCAATCCTAGGTAGGGGGTAGGCGTCTTTCACAGTAACCTCATTTAGCTTACGGTAGTCTACACAAAATCGCAGACTACCATCCTTTTTTCGCACGGGCACCACCGGAGCTGCCCATGGGCTACAGGAGGGGCGTATGATGTCGTTATCCAACATTTGCTTAATGTGGTCAGCCACCTCTTGTTGTAAGTGTAAAGGTACACGGCGGGGGTGCATTCTGATCGGCTTAGCAGTACCTGTGTCAATTTGATGGCGGGTCATGTGTGTTCGCCCCAAGTCATTATCCCCCTGGCTAAAAACCCCTTTTATGACGTTTGAAGTAATTCATGCACACAGCTTTTCACTTCTACGGAAGACAAGCCCCTATCATCATCCAAAAACCCCAGCTGAGAGAAGACCAGCGCATCCACACACCAAGACATGTTATCCCCTGCCCCACCCTCTTTGTCAATATACATCAGTGTGCAGTGGCAGTCCTACCTTCATACCCTTCTCTCAGATGCGCAGGGTTCTTCAGCTACATTGATAACCCTCACTGGTACCACCCCTTGCTGAGCACTACAAACCACCCGCGCCACCATCAGATCGCCATGAGAGGGCAATGAGCTGGAGGGTTCTAATAAACCCACTGCATGGCCTGCCAATAAACCCTCTACAACCCCCGGAATGATGGCCTCAGTGCGTGGCCCAACCACGGTGTCAGCTTGAATGGTAACTACCTTTGGATGATGTGCCTCGAGTGAGGAGATCAAGGGTATTTTTTTTCCCATAAGGCTACAGCATTTATTGGCCAGATCAAGCACGGCTCCATATTTTGACAAAAAATCAATCCCCAGCAAGATTTCTGTAGACACTTCTGCCACCAAAAACTCTACAACTAAGGCCAAGGAGTCGAATTGACAGATGGTTTGCCACCTCCCCACTACACACATATCACCCCCATTTGCTGCTGAGGCTACCCCTTGATACTCTGTTAATTCTCCCCCTCCCCCAGTAATTTGCAACCATTTTTGTTTGGGGATGATGGAGACTTGCGCCCCTGTATCGACCAACATGTGAGAGAAGCACCCACCTATTTTTGCATTGAGGTATAGACCTATGCCAGGACTGTCCGGGGAGTTGTGAGCCAACCTTGTGGATCCGCAGAAGGGGGCGGGCATTTGGCCCTCTGTGACCGCCCCCTCTAGTTTCCCTGCAAATAGGGGCAGTTGCGTCGCAGGTGCCTAGTACATCCACACTCCCAGCACCCATCTCTCGCGCTGGCTGGCGTTGAGCGTTCTAGTCCACCCTGGCGCCCACGCCTTCTTTCTTCGTCGCGGTCGCGCCTCATCATGTGAGCAGGGGGCTGCAAAGAAGTCACAGTGTGCTGAAGAGTTTTTACTTCCTGCCTTAAGCCTTCCACTACACCCAGCAACTGTTCCATTTGTTTGTCACTAGGGGACTTGTCAGTAACAGCTCGCACCTTAGTGTCATGATTTATGTGGGTTACTTCCAAGTTTTTTATTAATTCCAATTCTGCGGCGATATTAATCGCTTCTTCCAGCGTCTTCGGTTTTTGGCTACGGAGATGTATTCTTATGTCCCCACTACCCACATGTTCCACAAAGTGGTCTCTTGCAAACATATCCCGCGTGACATTATCAGCAGAAGGATAGGCCTTATAAATTAGACGTCGCAAAGCAATGCCAAAGTCCCTCACAGCTTCGTTTGGTAAGCGTCTGCGAGATAAAAAATTTGCTCTGTTCCAGTCAGCGCTATCACACGGTTCCAAACATCTACCGAGCGCGTCTTTCAAGTTTTTATAATTATCACATGAGGCCGGGGGCAGGCCAGAATATAACTCCCTAGCACGGCCGGAAAGGAGGAGTGACAAAAACTTCATTTTTAAAGCATCGTCCCACCCGTTTACCTCGGCTGCCACTTCAAATTGCGCTACCCAGTCTGACCATTCGCGACCAGTACCCGTAAAGGTTTCTGGCATAAAAACTGGGCGGGCCATCGATTGCGCACCGGGTTGGCCACGGCGTGCCGGTTCTGAATTCTCTGGGTTAGACATGCTCTCCCACCGCTGCCACCAGTGTAATAATTATTGTTTTAAGGAGGGATCCACACGAGCAGTTACCCAGAGGAATCAGAACACAGCAGTTCATTTCAGTTATGGAAGTCAAAGTACAGCTTTATTTCATTTATTATTTAATACACATAAATAAAACGGGCATCGGTCAGAGCGGGGTCAGCGCAACTGACTATTGTGACTGAGACAGAACCCTCCCACAAGAGTGCAGCACAGCAAACAAATAACCCCCTTATGGTCACGGCAAAACGTCACAGCAAAAACTGGTCTTCATAATATAACTAGCCTATTCACAGCAAGCAAAGACATGGCAAAATCACTGCATTAAAGTAAACGTCAGGTATCCAACCCACAGCACACAATTGCACACTATAGTGTTCAAATAAGGTGTACAGGCTTCCCCCCCAGCTCCAGGTTCAAGTACGCTGCCCAGTCCGACCCTCCCATAACACACACACACACATTCACACACGCACACGCACACACACAATGTTCAACGGTGTAAAAGAGGAACTTATCTGTTTTCCTCAAGACCCCGTCCTGGGGTCTGGTTGTCCACAGGACTACAGGCGGCGTCCAGTAGTCAATTGGTGCGCGCCCCCGAGCCGGGCTTTGTACCTGGCCTATGTGCAATCAGAGTCTCACTGCAATATAAAGTCTGTGGCTCTTGAGCATAAGCGTGGAAGCAGGTAGCGGGCTCGCGCTGGTAACAGGGTCCAGGACCAGCGTTTAGCACACAAACAGGTAGCGGGTTCTTTGGCAACAGATAATCTTCTGGTGAGGACGCCGAGCACAGCGGCGGACCTAATTCATTAATAACACAGCCTAGACTAAATGCCCCCCATAGACTATCTTCACCGGCGGTGATCCTATTGACCGCGACCGGCACAATTCGTCTCCCACTTGTGTCCGACCGCGCGCCTCGGTTCGGTCTCGAGTCCCCGCGTCCCTCGCTGATTGCCACCTGTAAGGTCCATATCAAGCCTCACACACAGGTGAGCCCAATCAGCTGCGTGCCTCCAGCCAATTAAGCTCCCCACACTAATTAAACCCGCACCCAATGTAAACCATTCACCACAATATATTCGTGAAAATAGTGGTGGGGACAACACTTTTAAAGATATGCACCGTAGCCTCTTACCTATGGTGGGTCGGGGAGGTTGGGGGCCTATTCTCTAGTGCTCAATTGGCCATACTCAAACTTACATAAACAACACTTCTGCTGAACAGGTTTAGGCCTACAGAGAGTCTTGTAAGTAAATCAAGACATAGACATTACAATCTGGTGACATAAGGTTAGACTATAACATAGGCTCTGCTCAAAGGGGTTAAAAGTGATGTGGGCCTGTCCCACGCCCACCGTCCATGCCCCTGAAGCTGTCCCTGGAAGTAGGCGCTAAGTGCTATTCGATTTCTCATTCAAACGCATGCATGCGCATGTAGGATCAGCAATGCACTCCTGGATTGAAAATACTGCATGACGGTTAGATTTCCCTGTTCAAACTATGTCGAAAATTTTGTCGATGTTGCGTTGACGAGGTGACATGTCCACATGGTGTCAAATTGATCGCGGGATGAATGACGGATCTGCAGTCAGGATATCTTGCAACCCTCTGCACCGTGGCTTATCCCATTCAACGACTCGTCTGCGAACTGCCTCCGAGGTCCACGCGCCCATTAACTCGGTTGGTCTACAACTCACTCAACGTGTGTATATGGGTCTTCGTCGCACACCTCTACACAAGTTTGTTGCAGGTACCCACTTCAGCTCCTCCTCAACTGCCTGTCCCCCCACTCCTCACACCCTTGGTGTGTTAGTAGAGCAAACCGGTGTGAGCTCATCGTCTCGTTACATATTGTCGGCCGACTTGTAAATGAGCACGTGTATTAAATAACCACCCCACATCGTGACAACAAGTTCTCGCTAACGTGCTTCCGTCAACGGTGGGTCGACCAGCGCAAACAAAGTCGTATGGGCATTAGTGCTTGCTCTCGTATGAGGCTACAAGCACAAGTGGAGGACGCCAAGGTCGCATTATGGAACGCAGCCTAGCTCCAGTGACACCCCTCCC
>NW_026945555.1:2988054-3022396 GCF_034702125.1 Engraulis encrasicolus | reverse complement strand
GTACCATTTCATTATGTATTCATGGTCTGGAGGTTGTTTGATCTGACGCGATTGCAGGAAGCGGAAAGTTTGCACTCGGTTCTGGTTTGAAATGATTGGACAGCCCCCCCCCACAATCGCCGGCAGTTACTCAACAACCACATAGTGCAGGCGCATGGAGGTGGTATAAGAACTGGAGAGAGTGAATAAGTCCCGCCTCCAGTCATTTCAATGGGAAATGCTAGGCTAGTGAATTCAGCCAAAATTGAACAAATTTTTCAGCTTCAAAGATGGAGTCGTTTCCGCCGACAGTTTACTCAGCCAATTACGTGCCACGTTACTGACTGACTTGCGGATGTCCAGAAAGATATATGGAATATGGGCATTGGATGTTATTAACCACAGACCTGTATAGGTATTAGGGATGTTGATCGGTAACCGGTTAACCGATAGTTGACCAGATCAACGATAACCGGTTAACATTTTCTGCCACCGGTTAACCAGTTGTAATAATAATAATTATAATAATAATTTCCTCCCAAAAAGTCCCAAAAGCGATAATTTTGAGGTTATAGTACGATAATTCAGCATTTTCCGTCTGGCAACAGTGGCTGGACATGACAGGTCCTGTCTGTGCAGCAAAAAAAAGGCTTATGTGAAAAATAAAACAGTGCTCTATCAGGCACACGAACGTTGTATAATTTAAGATTATCGGTTAACCACCGGTTAATGAATCTCAGTAGCCGGTTAAGAGTTTTTTTTTAATTTTCGCCATCCCTAATAGGTCTGTGTGCCCAACACTAAAGTCGCGCACCCACCAATCATCATCCACCTTCTTTGAGCAAAATGGGGTCGGAAATGAGAAAATTGCGACGAGGAAGTGCCTTGCTAATCGGCGAAGCTTACCAGCCAAATCCTGACCCCCTGCACAGGCGCTTTACCTCATCATCATAAGTGCCCTCCCCCTTTATCCACCAGCAAGCTGTCTCTTCACTGATTGGCTGTTTTCTAGGGAGGGATGGCCGGCCAAATCCTACCGCTCAACAATCGCTCCACAGAAAACAGTTGCCAGGCGTAGTACGGAGCCAAGTCTCTTGGCGGAAGTCCGTAGGATGGCACGCGAGGCTACATAGGCTAGTTGTGACTAAAAGGTACACACTGTAGGCCTACTTATTTCATAAGGTGATATCCCCCTTGAGGGTACTGTACCTGTACAATGAGCTTTTGTACCTTAAGTACCTCTACGTTTTCTGTACCTTTATTTCTGAGAGTGCTCCACTTGAATGTGAACATACATAACTGACTAACAGGTCAAAGGTCACCAATAGAATTTGACCACACTCGTACAGGACGAGCGTTTGCATGCACATGCCACAGGATATGGGTACGTTTGTATGTACATGCCCACAGGATATTAAGTCAAGAGTGTCAAGTGTACTTTATTGTCAACAATCTATGTAACAGTGTTAGCAGAGAAGTTGGAAATTGCGTTTGACCAGTCTCCAATGTGCAGTGTAACTAAAAAAAAAATTAAATAACACATTGGCAATAATCTCTCTCTCTCTCTGTCTCTGTCTCTGTCTCTCTCTCTCTCTCTCTCTCTCTCTCTCTCTCTCTCTCTCTCTCTCTCTCCTCTTTCTCTTTTCTCTCTCTGCTATCTCCTCTCTCTCACTTCTCACTCACTCACTCACTCACACACACACACACACACACACACACACACACACACACACACACACACACACACACACACACACACACACGCACACACGCAAAAACACACGCACACACAGAATGTGCAATGTGGATATGGGTGCGTTTGCATGCACATGCCCACAGGATGTGGGTGGGAGGGGGTAAAGGTCTGTCTACAGGATGGACGTGGGCGTGTGTGTGTGTGTGTGTGTGTGTGTGTGTGTGTGTGTGTGTGTGTGTGTGTGTGTGTGTGTGTGTGTGTGTGTGTGTGTTTGTGTGGTTGGTGCATAGGCATGTGCCAGTGTGTATGTGTGTGTGTGTGGTTGGTGCATACTATGTGCCAGTGTGTGTCACTGCATGAAAAGAGGAATATGTGGATGAGTTTTGCACCTTAAACTGCCTCATACCTCAAGCCACAGCATTTGCGGCTCCCCCATGCCCCCCTCCCATCCCCTTCTTAGGAGAGCCTTTAATATGTAAATGCCAGTGATCAGGTCGGGAGCTGCTACAGTCAATTTCAAGTGGGGTGGGGTGGGGTGAGGTCAGGTGGGTGGGAGGGAGTGGGGGGTCGGCAGGCCTGTTTCTAGGATTTTGGGGTCCCTAGGCAACGGGATTGTTGGGGGCCCTAGGGCATTTTTTGGCCTTTTACTAAAATGTGTGTGTGTGTGTGTCTGTGTGTATGTTTGTTCACGCTGCCCAGTGGTGTTTTTCAGAATCACTAACCATTAAACCAGGGGTAGTGAACCTATGTCTCGAGGGCCCTTGAGGCCGTTTTATCCGGTTACGTGGCGCTATTCCGACATGCCGCTATTCCGACGTTAATGTCTATTGTCGGAATACCGACACGTTTTCCACCGTCCGCCGCTATTCCTACATGCCGCTATTCCGACATTTTTTTTAAGTAGCCTATAGGCCTATATTGAACCATTCTGAGAATGCTGCCACTCTACTGTGTAGCGCTGTCATCAGGGCAGCCGACGTTTCCCTCCATGTCCATATAAGGCTCTTAAATCTAAATGAGCTATCCACGCGGGTGTGGTGCTGAAATCAGCGATGTGAGACACTTTCCCACGTTACTGCTTTGAAGAGATAAACTTTGTTGCCTACATTCCAAGTTACTCAATCGAATTATATCGCAACAATGTAAGGTCCACCAAAACATCCAGCGACATGATGGAGCACACAACCCTTGTCCTTATTTTGAAGTTCCAGAGAGAGAAGACCGTTGTCGTGTCCAAACGAGGCAAAACAAAAGCAAACTGTGAGAGAAATTCCAAAAGGGCAAGTCTTACCAATCCAGACATAAATTTAGGCTACAATAGGCCTATTAATCTGAAGTCGGGTTCCGCCTCTAATTCCCCGCTTTGCACATGCCATAGCCTACACTCAATCCATCTCATTGAAATGACTTGTTCATCCACCGTCGGTTCCACGGAGAGAACCCAACTCTCAGCGGCCTTTCAGGGCTGAAGGAAGGTGCAGTGGATTTATTTGTGACGGGGTGACAAATTGAGAACTCACGCACTCACTGATTACATTGATTTCAAGGTGCCAGCGAGAGAAGGGAGGGAAGGTGATTGGGCCAATAGGATGGGTGTGGGTTTTTTTTATGTGCAGTGCTGGGACGGTGACACACCGGAGAGCGAGCGAGACGCACGGCCGCATCGTTGGGAAGTTGGTGGATGAGGACGCTCACAAACGAAGAGTTAAGTGCCCACGCCTGGCCGCCATAGCCATAGACTAAAAGCAAGCCCCCTACCCGGCGGTGCATGCCGCCTTCAGCTCTCTCTCACCCTCTCGCGCTCTCTCTCGCTCTATCGCTGCAGCTGGCACAGCCGACTCGCGGTGTCTCTCACTGGACAGACGACAGAGCGATGAATGGACTGGTTCTATTCAAAACACACACACATGCACACAGGACTATGTTCTCAAATGGAAAATCAATATTTGAATGAAATGACTTTGGTGTCTTTGGTGTTTTCTGGTGTGTACAACGTTTCCTCGGGGGAGTTGGTAAATAAGAGGGGGTGCCGCTTGCAAACGCGCACCTCCCACCTGTGACATATTTTACAATTTAAATTTAAATAATTAATATGTTTTTTTTAAATAATGAGACTTAAATCCTGAGACTTTCTTATACAAAAAGCACCCACTTGGGCGCATAACTACAGAACTTTGTAAATTGAATGGATGAACTTTCTGCCACAGTCTGACGTGCATGCATGGGACATAGCCCATATCGGTTCATTTGGGGATGCGTGAACAGTCGGTCTAGCCTACCTGTAAAATGACACCCCCTTCTGCTGTAATATTACTTATTATGTAGGCTATTACGCGCTTGCAATAGAGAGAGAGAACTCAATCAGCCTTGTGTTACACATGGTTTTCTTCCGATGTTGGCAATTACGCTGCGTGCGCGTGTGTAGCCGTGCCAGGATCCCAGGCCCGCCTTACACACTCACCAGCGCTAACTTCCACGCCCAACATATTCAACTGAACGCACTTGTGTTAGGCTACTCTGCTGAGTGGAAGATAAACAGACTCAAATACCTAACAATTCTTTATTGACACATATTAATGGCCAATAGCAGCCAGACAAAATCCTCGCGTTGCAGACCTACCCAAGATTAAGACTGCGGCCGGTCGCTTTGGGAACTGTAAGTTGCATTTGGGTATTGCGCGTGTTATAGCTGCAATAAGTAATTGAAGAGCCCACGTCCGGCAGCAGTGGCTGACAGGCCAGCAGCAGCACGGGAATTTGGATTGTTGCATTTTCGGGGGATTGATTATTTCTCCCCCGCTGTTGAACTGTGTGCATGTGTGTGTGAGAGAGTGAGTGTGTGTGTATGTGTGTGTGTGTGTGTGTGTGTGTGTGACTGCATGCGCGTGTGACTCAGCGGTACTGTGTAGTGGTGGCATTTGGGCACCTCCGCTGAGTAGGCTACATAGGAGGACTGTACAACAGTTAGGTCTACTTTATGGTGTAGTGAATCCTACTGTAATTGGTGTGGCCCAGTGTGCAACGTGTTTTCGGGCATTAATGAGTGTCAGTTATTATAGTTTGCCGTGGTTGCCTTTCGGGCACTGATGAGATGAAATGACTATGGATTGTTGTGATTTTCCTTATTTATAGATTGTAGTGGTGTGACTTGTGAAACTTAACTTAACCTAACTTAACTTTTGTACGGTCCTCTGGTAACTCCAGATTGTGATTAATTTATGCAAAACACACACAGCACTTTATACCGCTGTTGGTTGACACACTTTTGTATTTTACTTGTATTTTCAATGTTGTATTTTAAATCATGAATTGTGAGAAATAAACTACCATAACCGTCACTCCCTTTGTCTGTCTTTCCTGAATCGTGTCACTAAGTGTCCAATAGAACCCGTGGTTTAAATTTCACCTCTTACACTTGCGCTCTCGTCACCCACGGCGTTCTCCCCAATCAAGTTGCTTCCCTATCACTTGACTCACGCTGGCTGATGTCGAGAAACAATTCAAGGTTTTTATTTTTTACTTTATAAGTAAACACAAAGGGCATTGCGCTTGCAAAACCGTTTCATGCCCAGTTGCGAAGTCAAGCCTGGGACCCAATGCGATGACATGCGCAGCATCGCAGCATCGAATCACTTTCACTTTTACCTCTGCTGAAAAATGGTGGTGGATCTCCAAGTAGGCTAGGCTACAGTCGAGGGTCAAATTAAACATTTCAGAGAACGATATGCTCATGAGAAGTCCCAATAAAAGTGCATGCAGGGCTTTATCGCTTTTTTCCATCACCGGCTAGTGGATGTATCGCACACTCCCACATAGCCTATAGGGAAGGTGTAAATTCCCTTGAAAGCGCAGGAAAACAACGCAATACAGTTCAAATCTCAGAATCGTTGTTACCGTACTGCACAACCATTACAGTCATCACATCGTTACCCAATTTGAGTAGGGGAAATCCTCTTCGGGTTTGCTGATAAAACACAATGTTTTCAGTCGATAACTTGGCTATATATGTAGATGCGTGCAGCACGTTGGCTGGCTGCTTTTTTTCTTTCAGTTCGTTCGTTCGTCCGTGCATACAAGCAGCTGGCTCTTCAACACCTGCCAACTGGCCCAATGCTAGTGAAATTAAAGTTGAGTTTGTGTGCCCTCTCCAGTGCAATCGCCTTGTTGGTGTCAAGACTCATGCATATTCCCTGCTGCAATATAAAAAATAGTCCGTGTGAATGTCAGTATGAAGCAATGATGCGTGGGGATAAAAAGTGTCGGAATAACGGCAGTCGGAATAGCGACATGTCGGGACAGCGGGTTGTCGGAATAGCGGTATGTCGGAATAGCGGTTGCTCCCCGTTTTATCCGGCCCCTGATATCATTATAATGTTTTGCAACTTCACATGAAATAGGCCTATGACATATTTTGCAGGCCTAAAGGAATCTTAGAAATTACATTTCCAATGCAATTAAGTTAGGCCTATATTCAGGGGACCTAGAAAAGGTGGGGACTGTTTTAAATGTGTCTACCTTTAAAGGTGTCTATATGTCTATATAGGCCTAAAGGTGTCTATATATGCCTAAATTTCATGGGGAAATCCTGATTTGTGTTCATAGTACGGCCCCCGGAGGATTTTATGACCATGGTAGGAATTTGAAGTGGCTCTTCGAATGAAAAAGGTTCCCCACCCCTGCATTAAACCTTTCTTCTAGCCACAGCTCTGCTGTCAGTACATTTTATTATGATACTATAAGCTCAGAAATGAAGTTGATCAAACAATTCGATCGGTGCTATAAACATTTAAATGAACCGAATAGAAATCAGAATAGAAACATCTGAATGATCTTTCTTGGACATAGCCTACATTTTGAAGTGACCCTTTGAATTAAAAAGGTTCCTCACCCCTGCTTTTGAGGAAAAACATCAATGTGCTTGGCCACTCTGGTTTTTAAATTATTCTGAACTAAAGCAAGGATTGTTCAAGGAAGTTCAAAACAGACTGTCTCTGGTTAAATTAGTTCTACACCAAGCCTTTAGGTGGCAGTACAACTAATTCGCACAATGCGAATTCCACACACAAGCCACAAAGAAGCCATCTACCGCGGTCAACAACGGGACTCACTAGTTTGACGCCCTCTCGTGACTTCACATGGTAATCAAACATTTCAAACAAGCGATTTAAGGTTAGGGTTAAGTTTAGGGTTAAGGTTAAGGTTAGGGTTAGGTTTAGGGTTAGGTTTAGGGTTAAGGTTAGGGTTAGGATTAGGTTTAGGGTCGTATGACGTAAGCGGTAAGTCACGAAAGGGCGTCGTTCTAGTGAGTCCCGGTCAACAACACCGACCTATCTGAACAGAACCACGCGCTGTCTGTGTGGTTTCACTGTTACAAGTTTCTTGGCGATATGGGGGAAAGTTCCTCACATACCAACGGAAAATGGGCTTCACATACATGTAAGTAAATTTTACTCAACTGTCGTTTAAAGTTTCAGTACTCAAGAGCGATTGAATAGCTCCTCTGAACACAGATCCGCCATTGCTAAGTTGTAGCACAAGTCCCCTCAATGAATGTGACTACTCTTGTTGCTGCTGTACGCTAGTAAATTCTGATAACTTGCGAGCATCGTAATGACAAAATGCAGTAGTGAAACGGTGAATATGTTAAGTATACTTGTTGATGGTAAGTTGTTTGACATTGCTCGTTCTCAATTGCCTTTCCCCTGCCTAAAGATGATTCCCAGTTTGTCGCTCCCAGCGCGGTTCGATCCCCAGTCGGTTCGCTCCCACTAGCCAGACTATCGAGCCCACCGAGCTAGTTATCTTTTTGATGTTAGTTTTTTGTTACGTACCCTAAACCTAACCCTTACCTTAATCCTAATCCTAAACCTAACCCTAAATTGCTTGTATGTGGTAGTGTATGATAATACGAGAAATGTAATCGGGTGGGATAGAACGCCTGGGATTGATAGGATCACCTGGGACTTCACGTCCGGGAGTGATCTTACATGGGAGTGACCATCTCCCAGCGTTTAAGATTGACAAAGGCTACCGTTAGCATGCTATTGCGTTAGCTCATCAACTAGTTGCTGGGCACTGCTCATTTTTCACGTCTGCCCGGCATTTCGCTGATGAACTAACGCTTGGACGTCTTGCCAATGTATTTTACAGCGGCAAAAATGCATCTAGGCGACGTTGGCAAGATTGGTGTGCCGTCTGGGTATGTTGGTTTTCAGTGCTGGGCAGTAGCGAAGCGACTAGTTTAATTACATTCCCTAGTAGCTTGGTCGTAGCGTCATTACTATGTATCGACTAACGTCCCTGTAGTTAGGAAATAAATAGTTTGGAAATCAATGTGAAATACCCTGGCATTTGCAACAGTAGGCAACCTGTCCTTAAAAAGTATGGGTCCTCAAAACAGCACTTGTTGCACAAATAAGTGTTGCATAGAGCAGTGTTTCCCAACCAGGGGTACGCGAGCACCCTGCAGGGGGTACTTGGAAAAATGAAAACATGTATGGAGCATAGTCACATTGGGATATAAAGCATGAGTCAGGGGGTACTTGTGGTATGAGAAAAGGCTTAGGGGGTACTTAAGACAAAAAAAGGTTGGGAAACACTGGCATAGAGCACGCCACCCCGAAATCAATGTGAAATACCCTGGCATTTGCAACAGTAGGCAGCATGTCCTTAAAACGTATGGGTCCTCAAAACAGCACTTGTTGCACAAATAAGTGTAGCTGGCCTCTTCAAGAAATTGAAATTATGCATGGTCACTTTTTCTTATTGTTTCACGTGGAGGTCTACTGACATTGTCTAAATAATGTAGGGTAGTTTATGTCCATGTATTATATTAGGACCCAAGGTTAATGGGTTATTCTGTTTACCATGTTTTCACAGGCTGCTGTCTCGTAATATGGCGAAGACGAATCACTTGAAGGCCTAACAGCTCTTATGAGGAGCAGTCTTGCCATAGAAGACTGAAAGAATGTAAGATTAACTTCTTTTGTGACCAATATGACTTGCTCATTGATACATTAGCTATGTCAATATGAGATGCATGGCGAAATATTTAATTTATTTGTCTCTCTTCTAGGAGCTGTAGAAACAACAGGGTGCCTGCTGCAGTATGACGAGGACGCCCTGATCATAGAAGGTCCAGTGTCTTGGCAGGGTGAAATGGCACTGATATCGGTATGTGGTGATATCAGTTAAAATTAATGAATTAATTCTCATATCTGAATAATGTGAACACTGGATTTACCACACACTCACACACACCCTAGTCCTAGATGATACAACCAAGGTTACTTTTACCACAGCTCTGGCACTGCATCAAATTTCTTTTCTTTTTTATAGAACTGGACAGGTCATTTATTCGTTCCCCTTGTTTTTTGCAGTGTCCTGCAGGATGCTGTGTCCTGCAATCCTGTGTGCTGTGCTACAGACACGTGTGGAGGTCAACCCGAAATGGGCACAGTAGAGTGAAAGAGGGTAAGCTTAACCTATAGCCTACGTCAGGGTTGGGGAACCTTTCTCATTCGAATGGCCACTTCAAATTCATCCGAGGGGCCATAAAAGTCCTCCAAGGGCCGTACTATGAACACAAACCAGGATTTTCCCTTTCACTTTAGGCCTATATTGAAGGCAGCCACATTTAAACAAACGCCAACTTCTTCAGGTTCCCTGAATATTACTTAATTGTATTGCTAATGTATTTTCTAAGATTCCTTTACAAAATATGTCATATTTCATGTGAAGATGGAATTGCATTAAAATTATATCGGGGGCCGGATAAAACAGCCTCAAGGGTCGCAAACGGCCCTAGAGACATAGGTTCCCCACCCCTGTCCTACATTGTCAATATGACTTGTGCTACTTTATAGATAAGTTGTCAATGCTGTGCATTGCTATGTTTTGATTTATTTTCTTACATCCTACAGATCCTGGCAGGGAGACGGTAGTGTCCTGCAGGATGGTGATGGGCAATCTTACAAGAGACCACAGAAAACTGATATAGTGTAAGATTATCCCTGTTGGGCTCAATATGTCTTGCTTATTGATATATTTGCTATGTCAATATGAGGTGCATGACGAAGTATTTATTTATTTGTTGTTTCTACAGCTCCCAGAAGTGAGACTGAGTGCCTGTTGCAGTATGACGAGGAAGCAGTGACCAGAGACCTTCAGTAGACCCTGCTGGCATGATTGGCGGCTGAAGAACATAATCAACAGCAATGTTTATAATATTGTACATACCTGTATAGTCTGCACTAAAATGCTGTACCTGTACTATTTTTCCTCTTACTTTCATATTTACCACGTATTTACTATGAATTGACAACTTTTACTCAAATCCATTTTTGTATGTGCCCTGACTAAAACTATCCTTAAACCTAACCTGTCAGAGGTGTAATAACAACCTGCTCTTAGCAATGTGGCAGCAGTCTACTTGGATGCAGCGGGGAACATAGAACCCTTTTTTTGAAAAAGCATTCTATGTTTCTGAGTTTTATGAATTGTGCCCTTCCCAAACCTAACCTGTCGTAGGGGCCTATGAAATCCGTTTAAAAAAAAAATTAAAAAAAATTATTTACATTTTTGAACTTATTGTCCCCTTTCTCTCTCTCCCCCCCCGCCTCAAAAATAATAAAATACAAAAATTCTTAGTTATTTAGTTCAAACTGGTGGGTGGACAGAGCCAACCACTCATGGTTGAATTGTAGGTAGAGAAAAGAAAAGTAAAATTACCTACTAGCTTTTTGTAATATCAGCCCTCAAAAATATTCCAGGTAATAAGGTAGCTGTATTGTACATGCGCATATATTCTATTAAATACACGTGACGCACGCACCCAACTAGAAGGCGAATTCACTTCTGGTGCATTGAAGTTGTTGGACTCTGGCTGCATCAGGTTTTCTCGAATACTTGGCTATATTGCAACGTGCAGCTTAGAGACATTTTGGGTCACGTTATATGTAGGCATTAAATAAATAGCCTCGCAAAGTCCCTACCGTCTACCGTTTCACTCAAACACATGTTTTACAAGACGGCCGTTTTCTTCTGATGGTGACTTGACCCTTTTTCAAAGTTGATGCTAACTTTTAGTCACTATGCACGGAGAGCCGCCCGTCTTTTCTGTGTCGCATCGCATTGTCTTAACAGACGGTCAGGACAGCGCGTTTATGCCTGACCTCACCTGTTCTACTAGGCAAAATTTGAGTGCTGTTGAGTATTAAGATTTATTCAATGCTCTGACGGCCAGTGTTAGGACGTGGGAGACAATCGGAAACGCCGCTTGGGAGAGAGATGCGTGTTTGTTTCTGAGTTGTACATTTGTGACCTGAGTAGGCTACTGTATACATCACTGCATATAGCCTAGAGTATATTGTTTGCAGGGTATGTGTGTAGTTTTAAATTATGTATATTTATGAAATGCACGGTTCCTGTCTAAGTGTGTGTACATTGTTTGGTGTGATATTAAAAGCATTTAACAAATTCATTTTCATTTCATTCATTTTCATTTTAGCAATAAATTCACATCATGCATGCTGAAGCCCCATCACAGTGCAGTCTATAATGATGTGAACATAATGATGTGAATATACAAAGTAAAATCAACCTAGGTATATTGTAATAATAATTTTTGCATAATTATACGGACCTACTGTATAGGCCTACGGTATGCATAAATTAATCCAACGTGACCAATAGAAGGTCGTAGCTGCCGACCCTGCTAACCAACAGCGCAGCTCTTTTACTTTGAGTCACGTGTCTTTTTCGTCCAATAAGAGCAAGGCTAGTCCGCGTTCCGGGCTGGCTGTCATTGCCTTTCATGTTAATCGTTGGGCCATTAACACCCTGCTGTGAGACCTCTCCACGGCTCTGATTCGCTTCCGGGCGATTTACGTGTCCCCAAAACTGTTAATTTCGCATTCTCTCAGCGCTCAAAATCAGACGAAAGTTAGGCAAGTCCGTGGGCGATTTGGGACGAGTTCATTGTCACAAATCCCCCTTTTCGTGCTGTGTCTGTGTTTGTGTGTGTGTGTGTGGGCATATATTATGTCCACAGGATGTGTCTACGCATGTGTTTCTGTTGCCATGTGCGTGTGTGCATGCGCTCACACTATCAGTAGAACGTTAGTAAACCTCCCTCCCAAAGCCTCATGTAGTATCAGTAGAGCGTTAGTAAACCTCCTGAAGCCTCATACAGTATCAGTAGAACGTTAGTAAACCTCCTGAAGCCTCATACAGTATCAGTAGAACGTTAGTAAACCTCCTGAAGCCTCATACAGTATCAGTAGAACGTTAGTAAACCTCCTGAAGCTTCATACAGTATCAGTAGAACATTAGTAAACCTCCTGAAGCCTCATACAGTATCAGTAGAACGTTAGTAAACCTCCCTCCTGAAGCCTCATACAGTATCAGTAGAACGTTAGTAAACCTTCCTCCCGAAGCCTCATGCAGTATCAGTAGAGCATTAGTAAACTTCCCTCCTGAAGCCTCATACAGTATCAGTAGAACATTAGTAAACCTCCTGAAGCCTCATACAATATCAGTAGAACATTAGTAAACCTCCCTCCTGAAGCCTCATACAGTATCAGTAGAGCGTTAGTAAACCTCCCAAAGCCTCATACAGTATCAGTAGAGCGTTAGTAAACCTCCCTCTTGAAGCCTCATACAGTATCAGTAGAACATTGGTAAACCTCCCTCCTGAAGCCTCATACAGTATCAGGTTAGTAAACCTCCTGAAGCCTCATACAGTATCAGTAGAACGTTAGTAAACCTCCCTCCTGAAGCCTCATACAGTATCAGTAGAACGTTAGTAAACCTCCCTCCTGAAGCCTCATGCAGTATCAGTAGAACGTTAGTAAACCTCCTGAAGCCTCATACAGTATCAGTAGAACATTAGTAAACCTCCCTCCTGAAGCCTCATAGAGTATCAGTAATACGTTAGTAAACCTGCTGAAGCCTTATACAGTATCAGTAGAACGTTAGTAAACCTCCCTCCTGAAGCCTCATACAGTATCAGTAGAACGTTAGTAAACCTCCCTCCTGAAGCCTCATACAGTATCAGTAGAACGTTAGTAAACCTCACTCCTGAAGCCTCGTACAGTATCAGTAGAACGTTAGTAAACCTCCCTCCTGAAGCCTCATACAGTATCAGTAGAACGCTAGTAAACCTCCCTCCTGAAGCCTCATACAGTATCAGTAGAGCGTTAGTAAACCTCCTGAAGCCTCATACAGTATCAGTAGAGCGTTAGTAAACCTCCCTCCTGAAGCCTCATACAGTATCAGTAGAACGTTAGTAAACCTCCTGAAGCCTCATACAGTATCAGTAGAACGTTAGTGAACCTCCTGAAGCCTTAGTAACAGTATCAGTAGAACGTTAGTAAACCTCCTGAAGCCTCATACAGTATCAGTAGAACGTTAGTAAACCTCCCTCCTGAAGCCTCATACAGTATCAGTAGAGCGTTAGTAAACCTCCTGAAGCCTCATACAGTATCAGTAGAACGTTAGTAAACCTCCCTCCTGAAGCCTCATACAGTATCAGTAGAGCGTTAGTAAACCTCCCTCTTGAAGCCTCATACAGTATCAGTAGAACATTGGTAAACCTCCCTCCTGAAGCCTCATACAGTATCAGTAGAAAGCTAAGCTCACCCACACTGGAGCTTTGACTTGTAGGTTGAGGGTTCGAGCCCCAAGTAGCGCAGAACTACAGGCCAGATGACCTCAGTTATGTTTAATAATTAATAATAATTATTAATATTGAACATGTGGAAGTGCATTGATATTATGTTTTCATAATTAATAATAATAATGCTTGATATTGATCATGTATAGGTTCCAGAGTTAATAAATAAATAAACACCCGTCCACCCGCCAAGGACGGGTACATTTCAGGGCTGACTGGTACATTTTTCAACCTACCAGTCACTTTGAGTGGTAAAAATAGCTAGTGACTGGTAGATTTCAAAATTTCCACCCCTGATAGGTGCATTGATATTATGTTATGATCATTAATAATAATAATAATAATAATAATAATAATAATAATAATAATAATAATAATAATAATAATAATAATAATAACAATGCTTAATTGTGAACATGTGGAAGTGCATTGATATTATGCTATAGTCCCTATTATTAATTATTATTAATTATTATTATTATTAAAAATAATAATAATAATAATAATAATAATAATAATAATAATAATAATAATAATAACAATGCTTAATAGTGAACATGTGGAAGTGCATTGTCGTCATCCTTGATACTCATTCAGTTGCCATGTGCTGCACTTCATCCCACTTCCTTTTCCTCTTTCCTCTATTGGCCCCTGAGGGAGATCTGATCTCACACACCAGCAACCATTCAAAACACAAACCCAGCACAACACACACACACACACACACACCCACACACACAAGCATGCAAGCGTGCGCGCGCTTGCGTACGCACGCACGCACACACACACACACACACTCACACCGACACGCATACACAAAGGTGCTCATGCACGTGCACACACACACACACACACACACACACACACACACACACACACACACACACACACACACACACACACACACACACACACAAGCACACACAAAAGCACTCTCAAAGGCGCTGACGCAATATCACATCCTGTAGTGTGTGCTACTCTGCAGATTCCTCAACAGTTAAAACAGTTAACCAGTTCCTCTGTTGGTCACAACACACACACACACACACACACACACACACACACACACACACACACACACACACACACACACACACGCACACACACACACACACACACACACACACACACACACACACACACACACACGCACACGCACACACTATCTAACTGTTCAACCCGAACACATTACCCCGCATCACCTCCGCCGCACCTGGACCAACTCACATAACTGCTGCACTGCTTACTAATGTCCACCCTGAAATGTCTCCCCCCCCCCAGGAACAAAACACCCAGAGGTTTTAGTTCCCTCCCCCACAGAATGTAGACACCTTATGACACACACACCATTTAACCGTTCAAATGAATACAAGACTAGAAAGACGGGGATCACTCACTGAATCATTCAAAAACACAAACAACAACACAAACACACTCACTGAATAAGCCAAACTGGGAAACTCCATATAAGCCCAACTGGGAAACTTCCTATAAGCCCAACAGGGGAAACTCCATATAAGCCCAACTGGGAAACGCCAACTCTCATTGTCATTGTGACACGGCACTCCACAGCACACAAGTGTTCACTGCACACTGCACACAACAAAATTTGACACAAACGAGATATGAGCAATTCTAATGGGGGCAGCGTTTGTTTACATTTTTAAAAAATGAAACATAGGCCAACTCCAAATATTTTCCCAAAAGGTACTGCTGTTTGCTAGTTGTCTGCTGATGTTTTATAACCTTTTGGATGTTTTTGGGAATAAATATGTTTTTATAAAAAATGTTTTTTGAAATGTAAACAAAGAGCTGCCCCCATTACAATGACCAGGATCTCGGAAACGGCTGAAGAAGAAGAAAAAAATATCTCAGGCACTGACAAGTCCAGGGTAGTGTGAGCATTACAACTGCATGTTGAAATTGACCAAACTGTCCCTTTAATGCCTCAACCAGGCACGGGGACATCCCCCCAAATGCGGCCCAAGGAAGCAGTGCGGCGGGACAGTACCATGCACATGTTAATTACTCCCCCCACCAACCAGACGGGTCAGGAGTCGTACCGGCAAACTTTGGGATGCAAGTCTGACAGCCTAACAGCTTACCCATTCAAAAACAACAATGCATAACACTCACACACCATCAGACCGTGGCAATAAGGGCGTTCATGACAGCGTCTTTCCTGCGAGGTTGAAAATTTGCTAGGCAGCGAGCATGCTCAGTGTGTCCGCGTGAAGCATCCTGGTTAGAATTTGCCGTTCAAGACGCAGTTGAAGGGAGTGACCTCTGCGCGGCAGTCGTGTCACATGGCGTTGAACCATCGCGGGAACAAAATTTTTGTCAAGCAGCTACGCAGTAGCAGAAAGCAACTGCCGGGCAAGAAGACCTCCTCCATGATGTGAGGAATCTGCCGTGATTGGTGTTCATAGCTCATGTGATTCATGTGTGTGTAGTTGAACGTGCTTCATTTTCTACATGCTGAAATGCATTTCATGCTCAAATGCAGCATACTCAGAGTGGTATCATCCATATGTATGGTCGCACAACCCACTTACAACAGAAAAAAAAGAAACAAACCACCCTGTCGTCAGATGCTCCATCTTCGCCACGTTAGGAGTGTATGCCGTAGGTTACAAAAACAGTATTATTCCGCGGGCCGCCTGCTCGACGGTTAGAGTAGTGGTTGCGCGCCTGACTTCCATTCATGAGGTCCCCGGTTCGAAACTGCACCGAAACACGGGGGGGAGGCTTTAGTTGCTGATGGTTAATGTGGAAACAGACCAGTTGCGAGAGACTTATCTGGTATTTTTTGTATGAAAGTGCACGAAACAGAGTGGCCTTTGTGGTTGGCGCGCCATGGTAAAGCTACATATTGAACACCTGGGTTCAATCCTCGCAGCATGGGTTGGCGCTGTTAAGTAATTTTAAAACGGTCCTATCTGAATGACGACTTTGGTCCCAAAACACAAAATGAATAGCCTAAAGTGAGCACTAATTAACTGAATTATAACATGGAAGTGAAGCCAAATCATCACAAATTTAACTAAGAGTTGTACCATGATTCACTGAGTAGTAACCCGTGTCTCTACCTCAAGACCATCCGATTTCTCTCCGAGAGGCAGAGAGTCTCGGATTTCACAAGCATGTGCCGACATTGGTAAGCACGTCATGGAATTAGTGCCATGATGATTTAATTCCACGAGAGGGCGCCCTGGTACACCCGCTGTCAAAAAAGGTAGATCCACCCACAGACCTATAGATCCACCTTCTTTGCCGCTGTTGAAATCTCGTCGTCCTGATGTGTCCAGCTTGGTTGCGACGCAGTTATCCCCTCCTTTTTATGACCAAGCAAATCACGTTTTGATCAAATCTTTTGCTGCGTGGTTGCAAACGAGCCTAATGATTCAAACTCTGCCCACCCCCAGGCAAAGGGGTGTGCTCAAGGTTGGTCTCCTAAGGGGACGTTGTCCCCTCCTTCTTCCTCTCTTTCTGTGGTGTTTGGTCATGGCTAGAATTTATCATGTGCGCTACTGCCATCTACAGTGCCAAGGGAACTCCATTTATTCTCAATCTAAAAGTCCCAGAGGGCCAAATTCCTCCCAACAAAGGAACAGTGTTGGGCGAGGTGCCTGCCTGGCTCTCATTGCCACCCTTCAGTATTTTTTGTGTGACATGAGATGATCTGAAGGCCTAGTGAGAGAACCTATAACCCTGAAGATAACACAAAGCTCTGTTTAAGCAGCCCTGACATGCATAATGATAATTCACAAGTGTAGCTGCAATAATATGGACCAAGCAAAGAGGACGACATCTCAGGTGATGCAATGTTGATTAAAGGCAATAAAAACAGCCAATATTAAATATTCAAGAGGCTCAAAACTTTATTTGTAGTCTTAAGAGGGGCTTAGCATTAAAAAAAAACTATTTGGGGATAATTATGGAAAAAAAAATAAAAATCTGAATCATTCGAGGGCCAGAGATAGATGCCCTGGGGGCTACAAAAGGTCTGCGGACCGCTATTTGAGTATGGGGGACCGAAAGGGCCGTACACACACGTTGCTGCTAGTTACTCGCTCAGAGAATGACATCAATACAATCTCAATGTGTTCCAGTGAGACTACCATGCGAGTAGGCGAGTACTGTACAAGCGATAAGATGTGGGCGGATCCCGAGTTGAAAATATTTTATCTTCGAGCGAGGCGAGTAAGCGAGTAACCAATTGGAATGCAGAGTTCGGTACTTCTCGCCTGAGATTTTTTTTTCTTCTTCTTCAGCCTTTTCCGAGGTCCTGGTCATTGTAATGGGAGCAGCACTTTGTTCACATTTAAAAAAAAAATCATTTCTATTTATTCCCAAAAACATCCAAAGGTTATACAACATCAGCAGACAACTAGCAAACAGCGGTACCTTTTGGGAAAATATTTGGAGTAGGCCTAGCTCATATCTCGGAAAGGGCTGAGCCAAAATTGTGGCATCACCGGGTACTGACAAGTCAAGGATAGTGTGAGCAATACAACAGCATATTGAAATTGACTTAACTGGTCCTTTAACCTCTTAGCCCAGAGCCTATGCTATAACCTTACTGTCACCAAAATTGTGATGGCTATGTCTTAATCTGTTACTTAAGGCTCTTGGTACTGTCGTGGCAATGTTGTTATGTTGTAATTGAATATTTTCAGCAAGTAGTGAATAGGCCTATCGGCGACCCCATCTGCAGTAAGAGGCTACAGATACTCTCTCTCACGCACGCACTCTCTCTTTCTCTTTCTGTCTCTTTCTGTCCCTCTCTCTCGTTCTCTCTCTCTCTCTCTCTCTCTCTCTCTCTCTCTCTCTCTCTCTCTCTCTCTCTCTCTCTCTCTCTCTCTCTCTCTCTCTCTCTCTCTCTGCAGGGCTGGAGTCTGTCTGTGATGCTACTCAGGATGCTGTGTGTTATGGGGCTCTGGGAGGACCTGTGATGCTGCAGCTGATGACGATGACCAAAGGACATGATGAACTGAAGCTTTATAATGGAGCTGGAAAAAGGGTTTTCACTTTTAAGAACTCCAAGACAGTGTTCCACACGGACTTCAACACTCCGCTGTTCCTTCAGAGGTGGAGCTTTGTAGCCGGTAACGGAACCCTGATCATAAACCCTGCAGAGAGGAGCGACTCAGGAACGTACACGGTGGAGATCTTTAACGAGGCTACAGGGGCATCCGTGGGGAAACACACCATACAGATCATCGTTGGAGGTACTTCAACTAGACTAGTTTATAACACTAAACCCTCTCCATTGTCAGCCTGATCTCCAAAAATTCCGTGCTCCTGGACACGGATGTTAAGGACACGAAATCCGTGTCCAGGAGCACGGATTTTGCCAAAATTCCGTGCTCCTGGACACAGAAATGTTTTCCGTGCTCCTGGACACGGAATTGTTTTCCGTGATGGGCACACGGAAGTGCTTTCTATAGGCTATTACCACAGCACTGTGTTAAGTCTATCATTAGAAAATACATACCAAATGCTAATCCTAAACAAAATAATGCTATAGAAATTTAAGTTGTGCCCTGACAAAAGCATTCCCTAACCTTAACCTGTCATTAAAGACATATTTTGGAGAAATATCTCTTCCAGTTGGTTGCTAAGCTATCAAATTCATATGATGAATGAAAGAAAACTAGCTGTGCCCAGACCAAAACAATCCCTAACCCTAACCTGTCAGTAGGAAATGTTTTTTTTTAGAAAAAATATTTGAAATGAGAAAACTGGTCCTGAGAAAACACAAGACAGTGGAAACATAGAGCTGTGGGATTAAAGAGAGAGCACTTCTGTGTATCCATCACGGAAAACAATTCTGTGTCCAAGAGCACGAATTTTTTGGAGATCATGTTGCCATTGTACAGATCATCATTGGAGGTACTTCAACTAGACTAGCTTATAACACTAAACCCTCTCCACCGTACAGATCATCATTGGAGGTACATTACATTACATTATTACATTACATTGCATTTGGCAGACGCTTTATAACCAAAGCGACTTTCAAAAGAGGACATAATCAAGCCAACATCACAAGCAAATACAAAGTGCACAGGAGATATACAGAACAACAAGTGCAATTGCAAAGAGGGGTTAGTTTTTTTGTTTTTGTTTTTTTTTTTTATAAAGAGGAAATAACGAGTACACACACACACACAAACACACACTCACAAACTAAACTAAACTAAACTAAACATCATGTCAGGAGTCTACCCTGGGGCAAGGCCAGTTCAAGCATTAGTCTAGTAGATTCTCTAGTACTTCAACTAGACTAGTTTATAACACTAAACCCTCTCCATCGTACAGATCAACATTGGAGGTACTGCTCTTCCCTGTAAAACTAGTTAATACTACTCCACCCTGCCCTCCCTTCAAGAATAGATGGTAACACTTTACTTAAAGCCCATATCTATAGCGCATTATAAGCGCATTTATAACAAATTTCATAATGCGCATTATAATTACTTGCAACATATTATGACTACACTCATAATGCTTCATGATGCTTCATATTAACAGTTATGAATAACCATAAATCTAGTGTAGCCTCTTACTGCAGCAGGGTCGCCGGCGACCCTATTCACTTGCTGAAAATGCTTAGCTACATCATAACAACATTGCTATGACATTACAGAGAGACATAGTGCTGTGCTAAGGGGTTAATGCTTTATAAATCCAAGGGTGTCATGAGTGCTCAAAATTATATAAACTACAGGCTACTTATAGTACATTATGAGTACCTATACCCCAAGACCTGGATGATAAACTGTCATAAGCGCTAATAAATAATGTTTCATGTGAGATCACAAGTCGTCAATGTGTGCTCTAAGTAATGTGGCTCATATGGATGCATCTATAATGCACTGTATAATGCACATATATAATGCATCATAATGTACTGTAAACCCCATTAGGCACCCTGTAGTTTATATCCAGTCACGAGCACTCATAACATCCTTGGATTTATAAAGCATTCTAAGCTAGATTCATGGTTATTCATTCCTGTTAACATAGAACATCATGAAACATCATGGGTGTAGTCGTAATGCGTTGTAAGTAATTATAATGCGCATTATAATTTGTTATGAATGCGCTCATAATGCGCAATAGATATGGGCTTCATAGAAGGTGTTACTGAATAGATTATATCACTTACCCCCGTTATCTCTCCCCTTACAGCATTTATACTAGTCCCTCTCTAACAAAGGTGGCCTGTGTATAATACAACACAATTTATACTAGTCCCTCTCTAACAAAGGTGGCCTGTGTATAATACTTCACAGTTTATACAGTTATACATTTGACATAGCTGATCGTAGGAGGTACTTGTCTTAATAAGACTACAGTATAATTTATACAGCCTATTGTTGGAGGTACCTGTCTATAAGAATACACAGTTCATACAGTTATAAAGTTTACACAGCTGATAGTTGGAAGTACTTTTCTTCCTTTTAAGACCACTTTATCCAAACCCAAAAGGTAGCCATGGAAATTGTCTTTCCAGCATTCCACAGAGTCCCATGGAGACATTTCCACTCTTTTAAAATATGCTGTTGTATTGCTCACGCTACCCTTGACTTGTCAGTACCCGGTGATGCTGCATTTTTCGACTCAGCCCTTTCCGAGATCTGAGCTATTCTAATGGGGGCAGACTTTGTTAACATTTAAAACTTTCTTAACCTAGGACTACTCCAAATATTATCCCAAAAGTTATCGCTGATTTCTAGTTGTCTGCTGATGTTGCGTAACCTTTTGGATGCTATTGGGAATAAATCAAGATTTAAAAAAAAAATAGAGATGTACAGGATCCAAGATCCGGTTCCGGATCCGGCAGGATAATAGGGTTTTTCACAGGATCCGGATCCGGTTCCAGGATCCAGGATCCGGTAGCCGAGGCTTTTCAGTCAAAATAGCTTGAGCCAACGTGATAAAAATGAACCACGTGTGTGAGTAGGCTATGTGTTTCGAACCCCTTCGTAGGATCCGGTATCCGGTTCCGGATCCGGCAGGATCTTAAGCAGTGGATCCGGTATCCGGCAGGATCCTAAAAATCAGGATCCGGTGCATCTCTAAAAAAAATGTTAACAAATGCTTGCCCCCATTACAATGACCAGGATCTCGGAAAAGGCTGAAAAAAAACACTGCTCAGGTACTGACAAGTCCAGGGTAGTGTGAGCATTGCAACTGCATGTCAAAATTGCCTGAAGTTACCCTTCAAATATCTGATCTGCTGGGATGTGGGCTGTGTGTGTGTGTGTGTGTGTGTGTGTGTGTGTGTGTGTGTGTGTGTGTGTGTGTGTGTGTGTGTGTGTGTGTGTGTGTGTGTGTGTGTGTGTGTGTGTGTGTGTGTGTGTGTGTGTTCAGGGCTGGAGTATGGCCGTGTCTCTGGGGGTCAGCGTGTGTCTGTGCAGCTGGTGCTGAATGCTGCTGGTTACGAGCTGAAGTTCTACAGCACCACCTATGGGCAGGAGGGGGTATTCACCTTCAAGAACAACATGACGGCCTTCCACAAACGCTTCAACACCCCGCTGTTCCTCCAGAGGTGGACGTTTGTAGCCGGTAACGGGACCCTGATCATCAACCCTGCAGAGAGCAGCGACTCAGGAACGTATACGGTGGAGATCTACAGGGAGTCCACGGGGAGAATTGCAGGGAAACAGACGATAGTGCTGAACATTGCAGGTACAGTGCAGATGATGGCATAAGATTAAGGCATGAGATTAAGGCATGAGATTAAGGCATGAGATTAAGGCATGAGATTAAGGCATAAGGCTTTGTCATGTTGCCTGCTCTGTTCATGGGGGAATTGTTTGCTTTCCTAATCTTAAAGGTGCACTTTGTATTTTTAGCAGTTTCAGAACCAGACCATAGTGCTAAACATTGCAGGTACCTCTCTTCCGTTTACTCAGATGGACGGGACTCTACTGCATTCTTAACCCCTTAGCGCAGAGCCTATGTTATAACCTTACTGTCACCAAAATTGTAATGGCTATGTCTTTATCTGTTACTTAAGACTCTCGGTACTGTCATAGCAATGTTATTATGGTGTAGTGTAGTTGAGTATTTTCAGCAAACAGTGAATTAGGGATGCACGATATACATTTTGTCACTTCCGATCCGATCCTGATATCTAAATTTCGATATCTGCCGATACCAATACTACTCCGATCCAATACCAAAACCACATATATGCAGGGATTTTAACTTCAGGTAGGCCGAAGTAAGCTATTTAGTCAGAAAAGGGAGTCAGAAGAACAGGAAAACAATTAATGAGTAAAAAGTAGCAAGTAAAAAAGTAACAATCCCATCCTGAAAACTAATATGCAAGTGATATGATTTCAAATGAACATTACACCTTGTTAAACGTCAGTATCAGGAGAATACAGATACTTTGGGAAAATTCCGATCCGATCCGATCTCTGAATTATGTTGATATCTGAACCCGATACCGATACACTGATACCGATTCCCATCCCTACAGTGAATAGGCCCGTCAGCGACCCCATCAGCACTAAGAGGCCTCAGTAATAGTGAATAGGCCCGTCGGCGACCCCATCTGCACTAAGAGGTTACAGTAATAGTGAATAGGCCCGTCGGCGACCCCATCGGCACTAAGAGGCTACAGTAATAGTGAATAGGCCCGTCAGCGACCCCATCGGCACTAAGAGGCTACAGTAATAGTGAATAGTCCCGTCGGTGACCCCATCGGCACTAAGAGGTTACAATAATAGTGAATAGGCCCGTCGGTGACCCCATCGGCACTAAGAGGCTACGTACAGTAATGCTTATTTTACAGCAATTCAGAGATTATTGAGTATGTGACTGACCAGCATAGTTCATAGCATAATAGCATTTTACCCAATTCTGGGTTAAGATTCAAGGCACCTAACCCCACATTGCTCCAGGGACTGTAGCCAATACCCTGTAAATTACTGTAAGTCACTTTGACTGAAAGCATCAGCTTAGTGTAATTAAATCTTACAAGGAGAAATCCTGCCAATTTAAACATGCATTTACAGTGAAATGCAGTTACCATTCTAATGGGGGATTGGCTTTGTCTACATTTTAAAACTATGTTTTAAGATGCTCCAAATAAAATTCCAAAAGTATAGGAAGGTGCCTGCTCATGTTGCACAACTTTTAAGGTCATATTTGAAATATATTGCTCAAGTCGCGTCACTTTTAGAGTGATATTTGTTCAGACAAATTTGTTCAAAAATGTTTGTCAGCAGGAGTGCACAGCTCCTCAGATATGAATCATGTTACTCATTATTATTAATTTGCTATTTATGTTGTTATTATATTATTATTATTATTATTATTATTATTATTATTATTATTAATATTATTATTATTATTATTATTATTGATTTATGTATTTATATTATTATTATTATTTATTTATTTATTTATTTATTTATATTATTATTATTATCATCATTGCTATTATTGATATTATTATTATTATTATTATTATTATTATTATTATTATTATTATTATTATTATTATTATTATTATTTTCTCCAGCTCCTCTGCCTGATGCTGACCTGTCAGTAAGCTGTCCACCCATTGGCCCGAGGAGTGTGAGCTGCTCGTCCAATGGGGACAGTCCTCAGTACAGCTGGTCTCTGGATGGGCGGGCTCTGAGTGGAGCTGATGCTGATCTCAGTGCAGATAACCAGACTGTCCTGCTGAAGGGGAACGTGATTGGACAACTCACTTGCACCGCATCAAACCACGTCAACACAGCCAGCATCACCAAACTTGTGTTCTGTCCTGGTCAGTTTCTTTTTTAGTTTTTTTTAATTACCCTTTTGTTAACTTCAAGTCAGCTATATTATCCATTTTTTCACTTGTAATTGATACACATACAGTGAGTCCAATATGTGTTTGATCCCTTGCTGATTTTGTTGGTTTGCCTACTAACAAAGACATGATCAGTCAATAAATGTTATGATAATATGTATTCTAATATGGAGAGACAGAATATCAAAAAGAAAATCCAGAAATTAACTGAAGAGAATATATATTAATTTATTTCCATTTCATCGAGCAAAATAAGTATTTGATCCCCTGCCAACTGATTACAGTTCCGGGCCCACAGACCAGATGGGCACTTCCGATCAACTTGTCATCTGAATTAAAGACACCTGTACATACTAACATGCATAAAAGACACATTGAATCAGCAGAATCAGTCCATAGTATGAGTGAATCAGTCACACTCCAACCTCACTAGCATGGGAAAGACCAAAGAGTGGTCAAATGATATCAGGGACACGATTTTAGACCTGAACAAAGATTAAATGGGCTGCAAAGCCACAAGAAAGAGACTGGGTATTAATGACCCAACTGTTGATGCATTTCTTCCAAAATGTATGGAATACAAAATGACTATCCATCCGCCTGTCTGGGGTTCTATACAAGATTTGACCTTTTGTAGGGATTTGATAATCATGAGAACAGAAAGAAATCACCCTAGAGCTGTACGGGATGAACTAGGCAATGATATCAAAGCTACTGGGACCAAAATCACTGAGAAAACTACTGGTAGCACTTAATGCCACAGAGGTTTGTAACGCCGCATTATGTAATAACGGTGCAATATGTAATAATGTAACAAATTATTACATAATGTGGTGACAATCGCCGCATTGTGTAATAATTTACGCATTTCGTAATACATTTCTTGAACGCATTTCGTAATAACTTTTTTCTCATCTTGTAATAAATTATTACAAAATGCGAAATTTATTACGGAATGCGGCCGCAAATTTTTTTTTTTGATGGAAATGTAATAAGATGGTGCATTATGTAATAATCTATATGGATATGTTTTTTCTGCACTTGGATTCAGTAGGCGCAGCACACACACATAGTCTCAGTGACATGGTATAGTCACTGCCCTCTCTCTCTCTCATTCTTCTCAGTTCTCAAACTGCTCGAGAGTCGCGAATGATGCGGTTAAAACCGTTAAGAAATAATTTCACAACTTGTTGCGTGCAACGAGTCCAACGCACGTCTCGCACTTTCTGCTACATTACACCAATTTACAGCGACATTAAATAGGCCAGGTCTAAACACTTCACGAGGTGGTGAAAACTAAATTAAATATCTAAATTAAATATCTTGGATAGCCTATATAGACCTAGGCCTAACTAGATTTGTTGCAATACAGATTCATTTTCTAGAGCCAGAAGTGTTCCGCTGGACTGACGAAACCGAACACGATCAAGTTTGCAACTTCTTTCCCTCGTGCGCTGTCCGTCAGCACCACCTGTCATTAGACGTCCGATTAGCTTTCATTACGTGCTGAGGGAAAAACTCTCGCCATTAGGCCTATGTGCTGTTGCACTGTTGTGAGGGATATCACCAAATAATTTAGATAAAAGTCAGAACATTATTTTGGCAATGAAAGGCACACAGGTGGCTGGAAGCTCAAGCAGTCTTCAGTCTGTTCATTTAAGTTTTTGGGTGCTCTTGGATATCGGGGATCAGTTCATGTAGAGAGAAGAGTTCATCCAGGCACTCCAAAATAAGGTGCCCAAACGATAAGTTACATTAAAAAGCCTTTAATGGTACTGGGCTGGGGTTACATTAAAAAGCCGAAATGTTTCGACCTCACCAGGTCTTCATCATTGAAAAGAAAGGCCTCCCTTAAATAGTGACATCACCACATGTGACCCATTACGCACTACACACATTTGCGCACACCATAGAAAACAAAGATTAAAAATAGCCTGGGGTAATAAGTGATGCCACAGAAAAAATGACCAGAAGTACAAATAAAAATCACAAAAAACAAGTAAAATCAATATCCTCATTTAGACCAGTATAGCGCATGGCATCCAGTTGGTGTATCCAAAAAGTCTGCCTCTGATTAGGCCTAAGTCTTTTTAGCCTGTCCCCACCCCTCGGAAGAGGTTTGATATGCTCGACGCCCTGTATGCGCAGCAGAGAATCATTTTTACCATGGTATTCATATGTTTCGCCATAGGATAGTCAAAATTGCCCACTCTGATACCATATTTATGTTCTGCTAGCCTATCTCGCATGCGCCTTTTTGTGCCCCCGATATAAAAGAACCCTTCAGCGCAAGGACAAGTTAGGCGGTATATGACAAATGTAGAATTGCAATTAATGAAATCTCTCTGTCCATATTCATTCGTGGTTTTAGTATCCACAAAAGATTTGGCTTGTGTAACATTTGGACAGTGGGGGCAGTTCATACATCTATGAACTGTCGTAACAAAAAAAGGACGGGACTGCTGCTGGCGATGATGTTTGTTTTTGGTCAATAACGTGTTGCGTTGTAGGGAGCGCGCTTCACTGTATGCGTTTTGAATGGCTTCCTTGGAATATTCATTAACTAATATTCACTTTCTGGATTTGACGATATATAAAGACGCGGAGGGACAGCTGCACACCACCTTATTCAGAAAGGCGACCTCTCGGAACACCATTCTGAGAGCGGATTCATTCCATCCCCCGCATCTCATTAGAAATATTCCACACGGCCAATTCCAGAGATTAGGCGTATCTGTGATTTCGAAAATGATTTTCACGAGCAGGCCGAGCTGATGGAGAAAAGATTCAGTGATAGAGCCTATCACCCTAAAGCCATCCAAAACGCATACAGTGAAGCGCGCTCCCTTCAACGCAACACGTTATTGACCAAAAAGAAACATCATCGCCACCAGCAGTCCCGTCCTTTTTTTGTTACGACAAGCGACGCGGATCAGGCAAATTATTAAGAACAATTGGTCCATTATTGAAAGTGATGCGCAACTACGTGAGGTGTTCCCAGAACCACCCATGGTGTCTTTAAAGAGTGCACCCAGCCTAGGAGATAAATTAATGCGCTCTCACCTACAGGTGAAAAAGAGAGAAACCTGGCTGCGTAAACCCATTGGCACCTATAGATGTATGAACTGCCCTCACTGCCCAAATGTTACACAAGCCAAATCTTTTGTGGATACTAAAACCACGAGAGAATACGGACAGAGAGATTTCATTAATTGCAATTCTACATTTGTCATATACCGCCTAACTTGTCCTTGCGCTGAAGGGTTCTTTTATATCGGACGCACAAAAAGGCGCATGCGAGATAGGCTAGCAGAATATAAATACCTGTATGCTATCAGAGTGGGCAATTTTGACTATCCCATGGCGAAACATTTCAATGAATATACCATGGTAAAAATGATTCTCTGCTGCGCATACAGGGCGTCGAGCATATCAAACCTCTTCCGAGGGGTGGGGACAGGCTAAAAAGACTTAATCAGAGGCAGACTTTTTGGATACACCAACTGGATGCCATGCGCTATCCTGGTCTAAATGAGGATATTGATTTTACTTGTTTTTTGTGATGCTTATTTGTACTTCTGGTCATTTTTTTCTGTGGCATCACTTATTACCCCAGGCTATTTTTTAATCTTTGTTTTCTCTGGTGTGCGCAAATGTGTTTAGTGCGTAATGGGTCACATGTGGTGATGTCACTATTTAAGGGAGGCCTTTCTTTTCAATGGTGAACGTAGCCCTGATGAAGACCTGGTGAGGTCGAAACATGTCGGCTTTTTAATGTAACCCCAGCCCAGTACCATTAAAGGCTTTTTAATGTAACTTCCCGTTTGGACACCTTATTTTGGAGTGCCTGGATGAACTCTTCTCTCTACATGAACTGATCCCCGATATCCAAGAGCACCCAAAAACTTAAATGAACAGACTGAACAGATTGCCAAAATAATGTTCTGACTTTTATCTAAATTATTTGGTGATATCCCTCACAACAGTGCAACAGCACATGAGCCTAATGGCGAGAGTTTTTCCCTCAGCACGTAATGAAAGCTAATCGGACGTCTGATGACAGGTGGTGCTGACGGACAGCGCATGAGGGAAAGAAGTTGCAAACTTGATCGTGTTCGGTTTCGTCAGTCCAACGGAACACTTCTGGCTATAGAAAATTAATCTGTATTGCAACAAATCTAGTTAGGCCTAGGTCTATATAGGCTATCCAAGATATTTAATTTAGACAGAATCCTTTCAAGCCGTGCAGCATCAACGTGGTGATATAGCCTACTGTCTGCACTTGTTCCGTTGCCTGCCTCATAGCAGAGAAGGAATGGCTTGCTGTTGTTGAGGATTTGTAACGTGGATTATCGAAACTGAAGACTTGATTTCTTTTATTGATACCTTTTTGTTTGGTATAATTACGGACAATGCAAATAACTGATTTTTGTGACGTTCGGACATTTTTGGAAGGAATATAATCGAATTAGTCCCGCCGCTTGGGTTATTGTTTTTCGCGTGCATGTGGATGAGCATAGGCTATTGAATTTGATTGCAGCCTAATAGGTCTACTGAACAGTGGACTGAAATTGAAAATAGGACAAAGAGTGGCATTTTTCTCGGGTGCTATGCTTGCTATCTTGCTTTGCAAGAAGACAGTCTCCTCACTCCACGGGCAAAAAGCACCATGGTCAGACCCTGGCGCGCATGTAGGCAGATATGAAAGACTCGCTACTCCACGGGCAAATATCGGGAAAAATTAAGCACCACCAGCATGGACAGCTCCCCACGAGTCACTTATAATGGTTGGTCTTTTCCTGGGATTTGATTCATGTTGTTTGGGGGAAAATATTAAAATAGCCTTTGTAATGTTAAGAATATTTCCAAAGAGCCAAGATGGGGCTTAAGATCAATATGGGCCAGGTTTGTCTCCGTGCGTACACACACACACACACACACACACACACACACACACACACACACACACACACACACACACACACACACACACACACACTCTCTCTCTCTCTCTCTCTCTCTCTCTCTCTCTCTCTCTCATTCTCTCTCTCTCTCTCTCTCTCCCTCGCACTCTCTCTCTCTCTCTCTCTCTCTCTCTCTCGCCACAGACCCACGCAAGTGCAAGACAAGTTTTCACCTCCTCGTGAAGTGTTTAGACCTGGCCTATTTAATGTCGCTGTACTGTAAATTGGTGTAATGTAGCAGAAAGTGCGAGACATTCGTTGGACTCGTTGCACGCAACAAGTTGTGAAATTATTTCTTAACGGTTTTAACCGCACCATTCGCGACTCTCGAGCAGTTTGAGAACTGAGAAGAATGAGAGAGAGAGAGGGCAGTGACTATACCATGTCACTGAGACTATGTATGTGTGCTGCGCCTACTGAATCCAAGTGCAGAAAAAACATATCCATATAGATTATTACATAATGCACCATCTTATTACATTTCCATCAAAAAAAAAAGTTGCGGCCGCATTCCGTAATAAATTTCGCATTTTGTAATAATTTATTACAAGATGAGAAAAAAGTTATTACGAAATGCGTTCAAGAAATGTATTACGAAATGCGTAAATTATTACACAATGCGGCGATTGTCACCACATTATGTAATAATTTGTTACATTATTACATATTGCACCGTTATTACATAATGCGGCGTTACAGGTTTGAAATCCTGTAGTGCACACATGGTACCTCTACTTCAGAAGGAACCTGCGCAGTCCCACTTGAGGTTTGCCAACGTACATCAGACTGGTTTAGGATATGATAAGGAGGTGCTTGTAGTCAGATGAAACCAAACTCAAGCTGTTTGGCATTATCACAATTCAATGTGTTTTGAGAAAGAGTACCACTGTCTATGATCCCAAAGAACACCCTCCTCACCATCATGCATGAAAGTGGTTATCATTATGGTTTTGAGGGTGTTTGTCTGGCCAAGGCACAGGACAACTTCACATCGTCAATGAATGGATGGAGGGAGACATGTAATGTGCAATCCTGAGTGCAAACGTCCTTCCCTCCACCACTACACTGATGGGTGGGCCATTGTTGGATCTCCCAACATGACAATAATACACAAACATACAGTCAAAGCAACGAAGGAATGGCTCAATAAGAAGCATATTAAAGTCGTGAAGAGGTGGCCTAGAACAGTCTCCAAATATTAACCCTATAGTAATTCTATGGAGAGAACTGAACCTCCCATTTGCCAGGCTACAGCCACAAACTATTAATGTTTTAGAGATAATGTGCAAAGAGAAATGGGCAAAAATAGTTTCTACTATATGCACAAACATTGTCATTAACTAAAAGAAGCATCTAACCTCAGCGCTAGAAAACTAGGGCTTTGCCACAAAGCACTTTATCTTCTTTAGCTAGAGGGTTCAAATACTTATTACCCTAAATTAAATACAAATAAATTAAAATATATTATTTTAAGTTATTTTCTGGAATTTCTTTTTGATATTCTGTCTCTCCATGTTTGAATACATATTTTCATAAATTTATAGACTGAATCATGTCTTTATTAGTGGGCAAAGACGGGCAAAATCAGGCAAGGGTTCAAATACATATTGGACCCACTCACTGTAGGTATGATAGGATGTAGTGGAAAGCGCGCACCTCCAGCAGAAAAGCATCAGCAGGTGCCAAATCAAAAAAATGTCACATTTAGGAGCGGGAAAGGATCTGCACACTGCTTGCAAAAGATTTTTGGAGCAACGTTTCGATCATAGATCTTCAGGCATCTTTTCTGGTGTATTTCTGCCATTAGAGGCTGTCTAAACTCCCTTTGCCACGTTCTGGGGATTTGTGTTTCTGTTTGTGTTTTAGTAAGAGAGTGTTTTGTAAGAGCAAATTTTAATGGGGCAAATTTTAATGTTAAAATATGAACTAGCTACATTTAATCAAAAGCTTTTTAATGAAGACGAAGAGTGCCTTGGATTTCATCATACATCTCTGTGTTTTGTAAGAGTATGCACGTCTCATGGTTTACATTTGTGTGTATGTTGTGTTTGTCTGTCCCTATATGCTTCTTCAGATATCCTGATGACGTCGATAATCGCGCTGTGTGTGTGTGTGTGTCTGTGCACCGCAGTGGTGGCCTGTTGCATCTGCAGAAGGAAGAGGAACACACACACACACACTCCAGCACGTCACACCCAACTGGAGATGGCAGAGAATGACAAGTATATGAACATTGCTGTCACATGATCCGGACATCAATTTGTGACATCATCACTGTCACATTTGGGACTCAAAAAAACTAGGGTGCTTCGTGCTTCTAGTGATGCGCGTCCTCATTACCGAACTGCAGTGGGCACTGCACTGGGACTCACTAGTTTCAAACAAGCGATTTAGGGTTAGGGTTAGGTTCAGGGTTAGGTTTAGGGTTAAGGTTAGGTTTAGGGTTAAGGTTAGGGTGAGGTTAGGGTTAGGGTTAGGGTTAGCCCTAACCCTAACCCTAACCCTAACCCTAACTCTCTTTGTGTATATGTCTTTCACGGCAGGCAGAGGTTGACGAATACAAATACAGCGCTCAGCAGAGCGCACTATCCTTTGTAGTTCTTTCTGTTCACGCACTGTGGCGTTTCCATACCAGGTGATGATGGACCCTGTTAAGATGCTCTCCACTGCTGAGGAGTAAAAGGCTTTTAGGATGGGTTGGAACTTTTTCAACAGGCGCAGAAAGAAATGTTTGTCCATGTTAAGTCATTTGTGATGTCTGCAAACACATAGTCGAAAAATGCATTATCATATTTTACTGGGACTTAACTACATATGAGCAGTTTCTTGAAATGAGGTGGACAGGTTCTTTAAGAGATAGAATGTTTTGACCTAGCAGGGTTTTCATCAGGCATGCAACTCCAACTGAAGGTTAAATTAAGAGATGCAACGTTTTGACCCACATTCTATCTCTTAAATAGACCTTCTATCTCTTCAATAGACCTTTTTTCTCTTCAATAGACCTTCTATCTCTTCAATAGACCTTCTACAGTATATCTTAAATAGACCTTCTATCTCTTAAATAGACCCACATTCTATCTCTTAAATAGACCTTCTATCTCTTAAATAGACCCACATTCTATCTCTTAAATAGACCTTCTATCTCTTAAATAGACCCACATTCTATCTCTTAAATAGACCTTCTATCTGTTAAATAGACCTTCTATCTCTTAAATAGACCCACATTCTATCTCTTAAATAGACCTTCTATCTGTTAAATAGACCTTCTATCTCTTAAATAGACCCACATTAATCTCTTTAATAGACCTTCGGTTTGGCTTCTGTAGGCTACACTTGTAGGCTACACCACAAAGGTGGTTTCACCGTGTTTGCACTTTGGAGGACGAACTTCCATGACTGATGCGGCTGTGCTGTGCTGTGCTGTAAAATGTAATATTTCTCACTCATTTCCAATATATGTGAATATGTAAATGGGTGTTTTTTTAAATAAATATTCCGTTGTGTTTGAAGCTTTTTAAGGGATCGCTATTCTGAATTGTGAAAGGAACTTGAATTCTATTGTGTTTTCTCTTCAGTCAGGTCTGTGTCTTGTGTATTTCTTTATTTTTGATTTTATGTATCATGTTTTTTTTCCTTTTTACAAAAACCCTGCCTACCTCCTCCATGACCGGCAGAGGCAATGAAAATGCCCATCTTATCACACTTAACAAATAACCAATTTAAGATTAAGTTGTACATATGAGAGTGAGGCTTCCCACTACCAAATTGGAGAAGCCTAAACGTAGTTCATACACTGAAAGACTGTTTTTTTTTTAAAGCCCACCTTGGAAACTGCCATTGTCATTGTGTTACAGGACACAAGTGCTCACTGCACACAACAAAATCACATTTATGCCTCTCCGATGCAATTGGACAGTAATGTAAAGCAACACTCTTAAGCCGAGCTCAAACTACTGTACACTATCAGCCCAATTCTCGTCTAAAATTACCCCGTTACCCCCCAGGACCATTGCAAGTGATTGTCGGGCTGGTATTGAAGATTTCCTTGTCGTGTGCAACATTCTAAGATAGAATGTTGCTGGCTGAAAGAGTTGTGTAGTTTGAGCCTAGCTTAAGGCAGCAGTGCAGTGGGACGTTACCATGCTCAGGGTACCTCAGTCATGGAGGAGGATGGGGGAAGAGCACTGGTTAATTACTCCCCCCACCAACCTGGTGGGTCGGGAGTCGAACCTGCAACCTTTGGGTTACAAGTCTGACTCCCTAACCGCTCACCCATAACTCCCCTAATAGAGTTGAGTGTCTAAAAATGTGTCTGGATGATGGAATCCATGACCACTGTTATTTATTTCATTTAATATTCTGTCAGAGTTTCATATCAGTCAGGCTAAGGAGAAAATGCATGCAGTACAGTTACGTAGCCATGGAAACCTCTCTCTCACACTTGTACATCTGTAAAAAGTTTCTATCGTCTTCCTGATGTGTTGAAGGAGATTAAGATAAATCAATAAATAATGCTGTAAATAAAAAAAAATGTATGTGTTTTTATGTGTGATCATTTTTGTGCTTTAAAATAGGGTTGCACATGCCTTTATATTTTTTCCTCTTTTAATTTTTTTCCTGTATTACAGTAATTTAATGACATGAGTAGGGCCTATGTTTCGACCTTGTAGTCTTCCTCAGATTCTCTCATTTTGTATGCATTAATATTACTGTATAGTGTATTTGCAGTTTTGTATGCATTAATATTACTGTATAGTGTATTTGCAGTTTTGTATGCATTAATATTACTGTATAGTGTATTTGCAGTTTTGTATGCATTAATATTACTAGGGTGTATTTGCAGTTTTGTATGCATTAATATAACCTACTGATGATGAGAGTGTGGTTTACAGTATCACATGTTTTCAATAATAATTCACTTTGCTGCAATTATCTGTTGAGAAGTGCATTTCAACAAAAAGGATTATTATTATATTGTTACTAAGGGACTGTTCGTTATTTATTTTCGGGGTCACCGGAAGAAAATAGTGGAGGGTCACGTAATTTTTTTCCATTGCTGCGGGGAGGGTCATCAATTTCTTTTAAGCTGGCTAGGGGAGGGTCATCCAAAAATGTTGGCACATTTATTAGAAAAAAGCATTCCTACCTTGTTTGTATGCTTTGATTGTAACATAGCCCCAGAAAAGCTTTTATTTACTAAAAAA
>NW_026945555.1:2976298-2987954 GCF_034702125.1 Engraulis encrasicolus | reverse complement strand
TTATTAAATTTTAAATTTTTATTTTTTATTTATTTTATTTTTATTTTTATTTTTATTTTTATTTTTATTTATTTATTTATTTATTTATTTATTATTATTATTATTATTATTATTATTGCTATTATTATTATTATTATTATTATTATTATTATTATTATTATTATTATTATTATTATTATTATTATTATTATTATTTTCTCCAGCTCCTCTGTCTGATGCTGACCTGTCCGTAAGCTGTCCACCCATTGGCCCGAGGAGTGTGAGCTGCTCGTCCAATGGGGACAGTCCTCAGTACAGCTGGTCTCTGGATGGGCGGGCTCTGAGTGGAGCTGATGCTGATCTCAGTGCAGATAACCAGACTGTCCTGCTGAAGGGGAACGTGATTGGACAACTCACCTGCACCGTTTCAAACCACGTCAACACAGCCAGCATCACCAAACTTGTGTTCTGTCCTGGTCAGTTTCTTTTTTTGTTTTTTTTTAATTACCCTTTTGTTAACTTCAAGTCAGCTATATTATCCATTTTTTCACTTGTAATTGATACACATACAGTGAGTCCAATATGTGTTTGATCCCTTGCTGATTTTGTTGGTTTGCCTACTAACAAAGACATGATCAGTCAATAAATGTTATGATAATATGTATTCTAATATGGAGAGACAGAATATCAAAAAGAAAATCCAGAAATTAACTGAAGAGAATATATATTAATTTATTTCCATTTCATCGAGCAAAATAAGTATTTGATCCCCTGCCAACTGATTACAGTTCCGGGCCCACAGACCAGATGGGCACTTCCGATCAACTTGTCATCTGAATTAAAGACACCTGTACATACTAACATGCATAAAAGACACATTGAATCAGCAGAATCAGTCCATAGTATGAGTGAATCAGTCACACTCCAACCTCACTAGCATGGGAAAGACCAAAGAGTGGTCAAATGATATCAGGGACACGATTTTAGACCTGAACAAAGATTAAATGGGCTGCAAAGCCACAAGAAAGAGACTGGGTAGTAATGACCCAGCTGTTGATGCATTTCTTCCAAAATGTGAGGAATACAAAATGACTATCCATCCGCCTGTCTGGGGTTCTATACAAGATTTGACCTTTTGTAGGGATTTGATAATCATGAGAACAGAAAGAAATCACCCTAGAGCTGTACGGGATGAACTAGGCAATGATATCAAAGCTACTGGGACCAAAATCACTGAGAAAACTACTGGTAGCACTTAATGCCACAGAGGTTTGTAACGCCGCATTATGTAATAACGGTGCAATATGTAATAATGTAACAAATTATTACATAATGTGGTGACAATCGCCGCATTGTGTAATAATTTACGCATTTCGTAATACATTTCTTGAACGCATTTCGTAATAACTTTTTTCTCATCTTGTAATAAATTATTACAAAATGCGAAATTTATTACGGAATGCGGCCGCAACTTTTTTTTTTGATGGAAATGTAATAAGATGGTGCATTATGTAATAATCTATATGGATATGTTTTTTCTGCACTTGGATTCAGTAGGCGCAGCACACACACATAGTCTCAGTGACATGGTATAGTCACTGCCCTCTCTCTCTCTCATTCTTCTCAGTTCTCCATCTGCTCGAGAGACGCGAATGATTCGGTTAAAACCGTTAAGAAATAATTTCACAACTTGTTGCGTGCAACAAGTCCAGCGAATGTCTCGCACTTTCTGCTACATTACACCAATTTACAGCGACATTAAATAGGCCAGGTCTAAACACTTCACGAGGTGGTGCAAACTAAAATAAAATATCTAAATTAAATATCTTGGATAGCCTATATAGACCTAGGCCTAACTAGATTTGTTGCAATACAGATTCATTTTCTAGAGCCAGAAGTGTTCCGCTGGACTGACGAAACCGAACACGATCAAGTTTGCAACTTCTTTCCCTCGTGCGCTGTCCGTCAGCACCACCTGTCATTAGACGTCCGATTAGCTTTCATTACGTGCTGAGGGAAAAACTCTCGCCATTAGGCCTATGTGCTGTTGCACTGTTGTGAGGGATATCACCAAATAATTTAGATAAAAGTCAGAACATTATTTTGGCAATGAAAGGCACACAGGTGGCTGGAAGCTCAAGCAGTCTTCAGTCTGTTCATTTAAGTTTTTGGGTGCTCTTGGATATCGGGGATCAGTTCATGTAGAGAGAAGAGTTCATCCAGGCACTCCAAAATAAGGTGCCCAAACGATAAGTTACATTAAAAAGCCTTTAATGGTACTGGGCTGGGGTTACATTAAAAAGCCGTAATGTTTCGACCTCACCAGGTCTTCATCATTGAAAAGAAAGGCCTCCCTTAAATAGTGACATCACCACATGTGACCCATTACGCACTACACACATTTGCGCACACCATAGAAAACAAAGATTAAAAATAGCCTGGGTAATAAGTGATGCCACAGAAAAAATGACCAGAAGTACAAATAAAAATCACAAAAAACAAGTAAAATCAATATCCTCATTTAGACCAGTATAGCGCATGGCATCCAGTTGGTGTATCCAAAAAGTCTGCCTCTGATTAGGCCTAAGTCTTTTTAGCCTGTCCCCACCCCTCGGAAGAGGTTTGATATGCTCGACGCCCTGTATGCGCAGCAGAGAATCATTTTTACCATGGTATTCATATGTTTCGCCATAGGATAGTCAAAATTGCCCACTCTGATACCATATTTATGTTCTGCTAGCCTATCTCGCATGCGCCTTTTTGTGCCCCCGATATAAAAGAAACCCTTCAGCGCAAGGACAAGTTAGGCGGTATATGACAAATGTAGAATTGCAATTAATGAAATCTCTCTGTCCATATTCATTCGTGGTTTTAGTATCCACAAAAGATTTGGCTTGTGTAACATTTGGACAGTGGGGGCAGTTCATACATCTATGAACTGTCGTAACAAAAAAAAGGACGGGACTGCTGCTGGCGATGATGTTTGTTTTTGGTCAATAACGTGTTGCGTTGTAGGGAGCGCGCTTCACTGTATGCGTTTTGAATGGCTTCCTTGGAATATTCATTAACTAATATTCACTTTCTGGATTTGACGATATATAAAGACGCGGAGGGACAGCTGCACACCACCTTATTCAGAAAGGCGACCTCTCGGAACACCATTCTGAGAGCGGATTCATTCCATCCCCCGCATCTCATTAGAAATATTCCACACGGCCAATTCCAGAGATTAGGCGTATCTGTGATTTCGAAAATGATTTTCACGAGCAGGCCGAGCTGATGGAGAAAAGATTCAGTGATAGAGCCTATCACCCTAAAGCCATCCAAAACGCATACAGTGAAGCGCGCTCCCTTCAACACAACACGTTATTGACCAAAAAGAAACATCATCGCCACCAGCAGTCCCGTCCTTTTTTTGTTACGACATATAGTACACAAGCGACGCGGATCAGGCAAATTATTAAGAACAATTGGTCCATTATTGAAAGTGATGCGCAACTACGTGAGGTGTTCCCAGAACCACCCATGGTGTCTTTAAAGAGTGCACCCAGCCTAGGAGATAAATTAATGCGCTCTCACCTACAGGTGAAAAAGAGAGAAACCTGGCTGCGTAAACCCATTGGCACCTATAGATGTATGAACTGCCCTCACTGCCCAAATGTTACACAAGCCAAATCTTTTGTGGATACTAAAACCACGAGAGAATACGGACAGAGAGATTTCATTAATTGCAATTCTACATTTGTCATATACCGCCTAACTTGTCCTTGCGCTGAAGGGTTCTTTTATATCGGACGCACAAAAAGGCGCATGCGAGATAGGCTAGCAGAATATAAATACCTGTAAGCTATCAGAGTGGGGCCAATTTTGACTATCCCATGGCGAAACATTTTCAATGAATATACCATGGTAAAAATGATTCTCTGCTGCGCATACAGGGCGTCGAGCATATCAAACCTCTTCCGAGGGGTGGGGACAGGCTAAAAAGACTTAATCAGAGGCAGACTTTTTGGATACACCAACTGGATGCCATGCGCTATCCTGGTCTAAATGAGGATATTGATTTTACTTGTTTTTTGTGATGCTTATTTGTACTTCTGGTCATTTTTTTCTGTGGCATCACTTATTACCCCAGGCTATTTTTTAATCTTTGTTTTCTCTGGTGTGCGCAAATGTGTTTAGTGCGTAATGGGTCACATGTGGTGATGTCACTATTTAAGGGAGGCCTTTCTTTTCAATGGTGAACGTAGCCCTGATGAAGACCTGGTGAGGTCGAAACATGTCGGCTTTTTAATGTAACCCCAGCCCAGTACCATTAAAGGCTTTTTAATGTAACTTCCCGTTTGGACACCTTATTTTGGAGTGCCTGGATGAACTCTTCTCTCTACATGAACTGATCCCCGATATCCAAGAGCACCCAAAAACTTAAATGAACAGACTGAACAGATTGCCAAAATAATGTTCTGACTTTTATCTAAATTATTTGGTGATATCCCTCACAACAGTGCAACAGCACATGAGCCTAATGGCGAGAGTTTTTCCCTCAGCACGTAATGAAAGCTAATCGGACGTCTGATGACAGGTGGTGCTGACGGACAGCGCATGAGGGAAAGAAGTTGCAAACTTGATCGTGTTCGGTTTCGTCAGTCCAACGGAACACTTCTGGCTATAGAAAATTAATCTGTATTGCAACAAATCTAGTTAGGCCTAGGTCTATATAGGCTATCCAAGATATTTAATTTAGACAGAATCCTTTCAAGCCGTGCAGCATCAACGTGGTGATATAGCCTACTGTCTGCACTTGTTCCGTTGCCTGCCTCATAGCAGAGAAGGAATGGCTTGCTGTTGTTGAGGATTTGTAACGTGGATTATCGAAACTGAAGACTTGATTTCTTTTATTGATACCTTTTTGTTTGGTATAATTACGGACAATGCAAATAACTGATTTTTGTGACGTTCGTTCGGACATTTTTGGAAGGAATATAATCGAATTAGTCCCGCCGCTTGGGTTATTGTTTTTCGCGTGCATGTGGATGAGCATAGGCTATTGGATTTGATTGCAGCCTAATAGGCCTACTGAACAGTGGACTGAAATTGAAAGTAGGACAAAGAGTGGCATTTTTCTCGGGTGCTATGACTTCTTGCTTTGCAAGAAGACAGTCTCCTCACTCCACGGGCAAAAAGCACCATGGTCAGACCCTGGCGCGCATGTAGGCAGACATGAAAGACTCACTACTCCACGGGCAAATATCGGGAAAAATTAAGCACCACCAGCATGGACAGCTCCCCACGAGTCACTTATAATGGTTGGTCTTTTCCTGGGATTTGATTCATGTTGTTTGGGGGGAAAATATTAAAATAGCCTTTGTAATGTTAAGAATATTTCCAAAGAGCCAAGATGGGGCTTAAGATCAATATGGGCCAGGTTTGTCTCCGTGCGTACACACACACACACACACACACACACACACACACACACACACACACACACACACACACACACACACACACACACACACTCTCTCTCTCTCTCTCTCTCTCTCTCTCTCTCTCTCTCTCTCTCTCTCTCTCTCTCTCTCTCTCTCTCTCTCTCTCTCTCTCTCTCTCTCTCTCTCTCTCTCTCTCTCTCGCCACAGACCCACGCAAGTGCAAGACAAGTTTTCACCTCCTCGTGAAGTGTTTAGACCTGGCCTATTTAATGTCGCTGTAAATTGGTGTAATGTAGCAGAAAGTGCGAGACATTCGTTGGACTCGTTGCACGCAACAAGTTGTGAAATTATTTCTTAACGGTTTTAAACCGCACCATTCGCGACTCTCGAGCAGTTTGAGAACTGAGAAGAATGAGAGAGAGAGAGGGCAGTGACTATACCATGTCACTGAGACTATGTATGTGTGCTGCGCCTACTGAATCCAAGTGCAGAAAAAACATATCCATATAGATTATTACATAATGCACCATCTTATTACATTTCCATCAAAAAAAAAAGTTGCGGCCGCATTCCGTAATAAATTTCGCATTTTGTAATAATTTATTACAAGATGAGAAAAAAGTTATTACGAAATGCGTTCAAGAAATGTATTACGAAATGCGTAAATTATTACACAATGCGGCGATTGTCACCACATTATGTAATAATTTGTTACATTATTACATATTGCACCGTTATTACATAATGCGGCGTTACAGGTTTAAAATCCTGTAGTGCACACATGGTACCTCTACTTCAGAAGGAACCTGCACAGTCCCACTTGAGGTTTGCCAACGAACATCAGACTGGTTTAGGATATGATAAGGAGGTGCTGTAGTCAGATGAAACCAAAATCAAGCTGTTTGGCATTATCACAATTCAATGTGTTTTGAGAAAGAGTACCACTGTCTATGATCCCAAGAACACCCTCCTCACCATCATGCATGAAAGTGGTATCATTATGGTTTGAGGGTGTTTGTCTGGCCAAGGCACAGGACAACTTCACATCGTCAATGAATGGATGGAGGGAGACATGTAATGTGCAATCCTGAGTGCAAACGTCCTTCCCTCCACCACTACACTGATGGGTGGGCCATTGTTGGATCTCCCAACATGACAATAATACACAACATACAGTCAAAGCAACGAAGGAATGGCTCAATAAGAAGCATATTAAAGTCGTGAAGTGGCCTAGACAGTCTCCAAATATTAACCCTATAGTAATTCTATGGAGAGAACTGAACCTCCCATTTGCCAGGCTACAGCCACAAACTATTAATGTTTTAGAGATAATGTGCAAAGAGAAATGGGCAAAAATAGTTTCTACTATATGCACAAACATTGTCATTAACTAAAAGAAGCATCTAACCTCAGTGCTAGAAAACTAGGGCTTTGCCACAAAGCACTTTATCTTCTTTAGCTAGAGGGTTCAAATACTTATTACCCTAAATTAAATACAAATAAATTAAAATATATTATTCTAAGTTATTTTCTGGAATTTCTTTTTGATATTCTGTCTCTCCATGTTTGAATACATATTTTCATAAATTTATAGACTGATCATGTCTTTATTAGTGGGCAAACGGGCAAAATCAGCAAGGGATCAAATACATATTGGACTCACTGTAGGTAGGGTGTAGTGGAAAGTGCGCAAATCCAGCAAAAAACCATCAGCAGGTGCCAAATCAAAAAACTGTCACATGTAGGAGTGGGAAAGGATCTGCACACTGCTTGCAAAAGACTTAATTTATTAGGAGCAACGTTTCGATCATAGATCTTCAGGCATCTTTTCTGGTGTATTTCTGCCATTAGAGGCTGTCTAAACTCCCTTAGCCACCTTCTGGGGATTTTTGTTTCTGTTTGTGTTTTAGTAAGAGAGTGTTTTGTAAGAGCAAATTTTAATGGGGCAAATTTTAATGTTAAAATATGAACTAGCTACATTTAATTAAAAGCTTTTTAATGAAGACGAAGAGTGCCTTGGATTTCATCATACATCTCTGTGTTTTGTAAGAGTATGCACGTCTCATGGTTTACATTTGTGTGTATGTTGTGTTTGTCTGTCCCTATATGCTTCTTCAGATATCCTGATGACGTCGATAATCGCGCTGTGTGTGTGTGTGTGTCTGTGCACCGCAGTGGTGGCCTGTTGCATCTGCAGAAGGAAGAGGAACACACACACACACACTCCAGCACGTCACACCCAACTGGAGATGGCAGAGAATGACAAGTATATGAACATTGCTGTCACATGATCTGGACATCCATTTGTGACATCATCACTGTCACATTTGGGACTAAAAAAACTAGGGTGCTTCGTGCTTCTAGTGATGATCGTCCTCGTTACCGAACTGCAGTGGGCACTGCACTGGGACTCACTAGTTTCAAACAAGCGATTTAGGGTTAGGGTTAGGTTCAGGGTTAGGTTTAGGGTTAAGGTTAGGTTTAGGGTTAAGGTTAGGGTGAGGTTAGGGTTAGGGTTAGGGTTAGCCCTAACCCTAACCCTAACCCTAACCCTAACTCTCTTTGTGTATATGTCTTTCACGGCAGGCAGAGGTTGACGAATACAAATACAGCGCTCAGCAGAGCGCACTATCCTTTGTAGTTCTTTCTGTTCACGCACTGTGGCGTTTCCATACCAGGTGATGATGGACCCTGTTAAGATGCTCTCCACTGCTGAGGAGTAAAAGGCTTTTAGAATGGGTGTGGAACTTTTTCAACAGGCGCAGAAAGAAATGTTTGTCCATGTTAAGTCATTTGTGATGTCTGCAAACACATAGTCGAAAAATGCATTATCATATTTTACAGGGATTTAACTACATATGAGCAATTTCTTGAAATGAGGTGGAGAGAATGTTTTGACTTAGCATCGATTTCATCAGGCATGCAACTCCAACTGAAGGTTAAATTAAGAGATGCAACGTTTTGACCCACATTCTATCTCTTAAATAGACCCACATTCTATCTCTTAAATAGACCTTCTATCTGTTAAATAGACCTTCTATCTCTTAAATAGACCCACATTAATCTCTTTAATAGACCTTCTATCTGTTAAATAGACCTTCTATCTCTTAAATAGACCTTCTATCTCTTAAATAGACCCACATTCTATCTCTTAAATAGACCTTCTATCTCTTAAATAGACCCACATTCTATCTCTTAAATAGACCTTCTATCTCTTAAATAGACCCACATTCTATCTCTTAAATAGACCCACATTCTATCTCTTAAATAGACCTTCTATCTGTTAAATAGACCTTCTATCTCTTAAATAGACCCACATTAATCTCTTTAATAGACCTTCGGTTTGGCTTCTGTAGGCTACACTTGTAGGCTACACCACAAAGGTGGTTTCACCGTGTTTGCACTTTGGAGGACGAACTTCCATGACTGATGTGGCTGTGCTGTGCTGTGCTGTGTTGTAGAATATAATATTTCTCACTCATTTCCAATATATGTGAATATGTAAATGGGTGTTTTTTTAAATAAATATTCCGTTGTGTTTGAAGCTTTTTAAGGGATCGCTATTCTGAATTGTGAAAGGAACTTGAATTCTATTGTGTTTTCTCTTCAGTCAGGTCTGTGTCTTGTGTATTTCTTTATTTTTGATTTTATGTATCATGTTTTTTTTTCCTTTTCACAAAAATCGTGCCTACCTCCTCCATGACAGGCAGAGGCAATGAAAATGCCCATCTTATCACCAATTTAAGATGAAGTGTAGAATACATATGAGAGTGAGGCTTCTCACTGCCAAATTGGAGAAGCCTAAATGTAGTTCATACACTGAAAGGCTGATTTTTTTAAAATCCCACCTTGGAAACTGCCATTGTCATTGTGTTACAGCACACAAGTGCTCACTGCACACAACACAATCACATTTATGCCTCTCCGATGCAATTGGACAGTAATGTAAAGCAACACTCTTAAGCCGAGCTCAAACTACTGTACACTATCAGCCCAATTCTCGTCTAAAATTACCCCGTTACCCCCCAGGACCATTGCAAGTGATTGTCGGGCTGGTATTGAAGATTTCCTTGTCGTGTGCAACATTCTAAGATAGAATGTTGCTGGCTGAAAGAGTTGTGTAGTTTGAGCCTAGCTTAAGGCAGCAGTGCAGTGGGACGTTACCATGCTCAGGGTACCTCAGTCATGGAGGAGGATGGGGGAAGAGCACTGGTTAATTACTCCCCCCACCAACCTGGTGGGTCAGGAGTCGAACCTGCAACCTTTGGGTTAAAAGTCTGAGCCCCTAACCGCTTACCCATGACTCCTCTAATAGAGTTGAGTGTCTAAAAATGTGTCTGGATGATGGAATCCATGACCACTGTTATTTATTTCATTTAATATTCTGTCAGAGTTTCATATCAGTCAGGTAAAGGAGAAAATGCATGCAGTACAGTTACGTAACCATGGAAACGCCTCACTGACTCTTGTACATTTGTAAAAAGTTTCTATCGTCTTGCTGATGTGTTGAAGGAGATTACTATCAATCAATAAATAATGCTGTAAATAAAAAAAATAAGTTATGTGTGACCATTTTTGTGCTTTAAAATGGGGTTGCACATGCCTTTATATTTTTTCCTCTTTTAATTTTTTTGCTGTTTATTACAGTAATTTAATGGCATGAGTAGGGCCTATGTTTCGACCTTGTAGTCTTCCTCAGATTCTCTCATTTTGTATGCATTAATATTACTAGGGTGTATTTGCAGTTTTGTATGCATTAATATTACTGTATAGTGTATTTGCAGTTTTGTATGCATTAATATTACTGTATTGTATTTGCAGTTATGTATGCATTAATATTACTAGGGTGTATTTGCAGTTATGTATGCATTAATATAACCTACTGATGATGAGAGTGTAGTTTACAGTATCACATGCTTTCAATAATAATTCACTTTGCAGCAACTATCTGTTGAGTAGTGCATTTCAACAAAAAGGATTATTATTATATTGTTACTAAGGGACTGTTCGTTATTTATTTTCGGGGTCACCGGAAGAAAATAGTGGAGGGTCACGTCATTTTTTTCATTGCTGCAGGGAGGGTCATCAATTTCTTTTAAGCTGGCTAGGGGAGGGTCATCCAAAAATGTTTGGCACATTTATTAGAAAAAAGCATTCCTACCTTGTTTGTATGCTTTGATGTAACATAGCCTCAGAAACGCTTCTCCATTTAGCTAAAATTGATCACAGATTCATACCCCGTTGTGTTCTGTTGTGTCGAAGAGCTATCATAAGTTATAAGCTAAATCAAATGATAAATGTATGAAATGCCCCCGCGTTCGTGAAGTAGACTACTATAGTTTTCAAGAGGGCGCCTAATAACATCCAGTAAGCTAGCAGCAGCGTTGGTCAATCAACGTTTGTCAAAAAAATAAAAAATAAGGTAGAATAGGGCTATTTACTACTTCTCCATAGGGGCGGGTCATGCATTTTTTTTTGACGGCGTCGCGGGGAGGGTCATCAAAGTTTTGAAGCTCGTTAGGGGAGGGTCATGCAAAATTTGACGATCAAAGGTGGACATCTTCCGGCGACCCCAAAAATAAATAACGAACAGTCCCTAAGCAACCAACAAATTATGGAATATTTGTATATAATACCAATAATAGTTTCTTCTGCTTTTCTTTTTCTTTCTCAGTGTGTGTGTGTGTGTGTGTGTGTGCGTGCGTGCGTGCGTGCGTGCGTGCGTGCGTGCGTGCGTGCGGGTGTGTGTGTGTATGTGGAACATTGACAGGGTTTCTGCACAATTCAGATGAGCAAATATAAGACTTTATAAGACCTTTTAAAGACTTTCAAATGTAAAAAATAAGACCACTACCACAGTGAAAATTTGTTTTAAAAAAGTACACTCTGGGACAAGTTCCAAGCAAATATGTATATTTTTTTTAAAAAAAATATCAGTGCATCTTCCATTTTAAAAGCAAATCAAGGAATCACAACTGTAAAACAAGCAATATAAAAGCACAGCAAACATAAAAACAAGCAATATAAAATCACAGCAAACATAAAAACATGCAACCAAAACGAAACTAAAACTGTACAGCATACGAAATACAGCATGAGAGCCAAGCAGGTTATTGTTACTGCTTTATTGTTGATCACAGTTTTTCAGTTCTTGTGATTTCTGAGCAATGTCAGCCCTCAGGCCAACCAGGTCCTCCCTTTTCTCTTTTGCTCGTCGTCTCAGAGTGTTTGACTTTGATATCAGGGTG
>NW_026945555.1:2968798-2971298 GCF_034702125.1 Engraulis encrasicolus | reverse complement strand
CCAGTACAGGTTGAAATCCTCGTAGAAAAACTAAACACACAACTTGACAATCATACTGTAATACCGACCATAATTCTTGGTTCAGAAAAAGTAAATATTTAAAGGTAGGCCTACGCAGGAAATGGTCAAAAAAGGTACTGCAACTGTGCTGCTCATTGAAACTGGGCTGCCTATTGCCAATTTTGATAATTTCATGAAAGTTTATGAAGTAATAAACCAATATTTTCTAGTATGGCCCAAGTACAGTCATTTTTGCAGCTAAAAATGGCTATTTCTGGAAATTCACAATGGCGGACAATGGAGAAGGTCCCCCTTTAAGTTAAATTTTTCCAGTCATAATGAATACTTAAAATTTGATGCTGGTAAGTATTCATGAAAAAAGTAACATTAGAGAATGGTTAGCATGAATTCTGGAAATAAACAACTTAAAATCTCACACAGTGTACCTTTAAGATATATTTATGACCGGAAATTGCGGTAAATACACTTTTAGCCATTTAGTCCCTTTGACTCCCATTCATTTTACTCATTCATTACTTGCCCGTGATCGCCCCCTAGGTGGAACTGCAAGTTTTGATGGTACATTGAGCACCAATGTGAGTGACCCATCTCATCAATTAGACCTTCTCTGATAATTGATCCAGTTGGCAAGTTTGATTGTGCCCCCAAAATATGAAGGTGGGATCAGCAGAGAGGAAATCGTACTCGAGATTAGAATGGCAGCGAATGGGCAGCTAGTAGAGATATAGAACAGCTAATTCTTCAAAGTCAGAATGCTTCCAACTGCTTTCATTTTTAATTATAGGAATACATTCAAATGATGCTTTTCATTTCATTTCAAACAGCCCAGATGATGCTTTTCATTTTATTAATGAGAAATGAATGCAATGTTTGTCATACACCAGTTGTGGCAGTTGTGCAGTTGTGTGTTAATTCTTTTTTTATATGATATCATGTTTCTGTCAGCTGTGGTCGTGTGTGTTATTTATTCATATAATATTGTGGGATTTGTCATCGTGTTTCCCTCAGCTGCAGGGCCAACATTTTGGTTCTTGTCTGCTTTTATATTGATTTTCAAAATGTCTATTTAGTTTTTGTATTTTACATTTGTAGGCTAGGTCTTGATGTTAGGAAATTAGCTGTTACGATCACTTTCAGAGTAATCTTGTATTAGGACTGTTCTTTCTCTGTGTGTGTGTGTGTGTGTGTGTGTGTGTATGTGTCTGTGTGTGTGCGTGCGTGCGTGCCTGCGTGCGTGCGTGCGTGCGTGCGTGCGTGTACTTTCCCATGTGGACCCTGGACAATACTGCATCCTCCAGAGAAGGTGTGTGAATGTGGGAATGTGTATTTTGAAACGGCTTTGACTCAACTTCATATTTGTGATACTATGCATTTTTTTTTTTCTTTGCTTCACTGGATGATCATTTATTTTTATTTGTATTATTTTGTGTGTTATATAATGGCATTTAGGTGTTTTGATATCTTCATATACTATTGTGCTTACATCATGTTTTTTAATTCACTGTATGATTATTTTTATTTGTGTGCATTCATCATCAGATTGAGGTCAATGATTTGAACTATAATTTTTTATACATATAATAAAGTTTTAAGATTCGTACCCTCCTTTTAAGTCTGTGCCATGCCATTTATTTTGTTGTAGTATCAGGGTATAAATGGGTAGAGATGATTACTAAGTGTATCAGAGTGTAAATCAATGTTTACTAATTATGCTTGTAAATACCATCTTGTATTTATCTAATACGCCACCAGGGGGAGGCAAAGCTTCTATGGAAAAAAAGAGTTTACTCACTAGCACATAAGGGCACATAAGGAGACACAGAAGGAGAACAGAGATAGAGTGATGGGAAAACAATGAATCCCCTTTTTATAATCAGTCCATATAAAAGAGCAACGTTTTAAATGTGGTATCCATTAAAATGCACTGGTGAAGGACAGACACACACCAAATCTCTAGGTTTGCATGGGAAGAAATATTCCAGATGATATAAAAAAAAAACATTTCATGAGGTCTGCCATTTTAATGTCCTGCCTATGTGTNTTATATGACTAACCTGCTAGACTGATGTATAGTATATTTTTCATCCTGTTTAGGTGTAAATGCGACATGTTGATAAAAGTAGAAACTCCATTGTAACAGGTGCGTTTTAGCCCCCTAAATGGGATTTTTGACTTTTACTTGTTGGCAGTAATAAAAACCCAGATCACCCACAGTGAAGTTCTGGATCAACAGGAAAACGTTTTTAGAGACACCCTCTTTGCCTCTCGCGTATAACATTTTGTAGCGTGCAGGCGTCCAATGACCTTCAAAAGAGATGGATGATTCATTCACTCCAGAAGATGTCCTATGCCATTCTACTGTCCATTCATTTGCATCTTCAAGGTCACATTCCAGGGTAATGTTGTCTCCTGGTCGGACTCTAAACTCCACATCCGCACCAGAAGTCTTCTCCACAAAGAAGAAACCCACACCTGCAAG
>NW_026945555.1:2873798-2963798 GCF_034702125.1 Engraulis encrasicolus | reverse complement strand
CATACTTCTATTAAGTGTATAAAAACGTTAAATACAATATTACCAGGTTGCATTCACAGAACGAGCAAAATGGCGCATGCGCTGAAGCTTGTTAACGAGGGATTGCGCAATCCGGGGGTGAGGCAAGTTCAGAGTTGCCCCAAATTCAGCGTATTCGGAGGAATTTGACATGAAATGGGCAAATATTACGATTTTGGCCACAAAAAAAGATTGAAAACGAGTGAAACAGTTTAAACACTGCTTAAATGGCAGTTATGGTGCAGATGCTCGAAAACAATAGCTGTTATTGTAACTATTATTCACATTTACTGCATCTCATCATAATCATCTGGGGCTGGTGAGGCCGTGCCTCCCCTGCCGTATTGGAGTGCACGTGCCTGCTATAGATGCATACGTATGTCACACTAAGGAATAAGCTGCCTGCCAAATTGGCTAGTGAGACTGAAATTGTTACTAGCCACAGCCCAGTTTTACCAGAATTTGGCCGGTTGGCAGGTGCCAGTGTCAAGCCCTGGCGTGTACGTGTGAAAAGTGTGTGTGTCTGTGTGTGTGAAATGTGTGTGTGTGTATGTATGTGTGAAAAGTGTGTGTGTGTGTGTGTGTGTGTGTGTGTGTGTGTGTGTGTGTGTGTGTGTGTGTGTGTGTGTGTGTAGACTCACTGTCCTATATTGTGTTTGGTAGCCTTTGCACAAACAAAGTGTAAACGTGTTGAGACAGGTGGTGCTTCCTACAGCAAGAGCAAAACCACTGGCATACAAATTGTTAGTTATCAGAGCCCTAAATAAAGCAAAATGTTCTGTTCTAAATAACTTATGTTCATGTATATTACACAATATAGACAGATTGGAACATGTATTTGCAAAATATGGATGTTCCATTTGTGTTTTATACACTAAACAATTTGAGGTCAAATTGACCACAAGGATACACGGATGTAACCAAAATGTGTACAACATTTGTGGAAATGTCACATTTTTCACATTGACTCCATATATTTAGGAAACGTCATCAAAGATAAAGCAAAAGAATGATGTACTTTTTCAGACGTTAAACATTGAATGGGGTCAAATAGACCCCAATGATAACAGGAGGGTTAAGAAATTCAATTTTATGTAGTAACCATGGTTCTATCATGGTATGTCATGGTTACTCTACGTACTCTGAACCAACCATAGTGTTACTCCTACAGTATGGCTTATCCATGTTTGGACTGTCACCACACGCTCTGGATTTTTTTTTTTTAAGTGTGAGCTTAGTGTAATTAAATTACTTATATATTCATTATGAATTAATATGAATTATATATATCTATAAACCTATACTATAAACCGTGTGTGTGTGCGTGCGTGTGTGTGTGCGTGCGTGCGTTTGCATGTGTGTGTGTGCGTGTGTCTCTGTATTCCTGTCTCTCAATGTGTGTGTGCCCCCGACCAAGGCATAACCCCCGCACCCCCCCGACCAGGGACTCCTGACCAACCCATGCCCCACGAACAAGGCGCAGCCCCCCAACCCCCACTACCAGGGACTCCTGACCAACCCATGCCCCATGAACAAGGCACAGCCCCCCAACCCCCACTACCAGGGACTCCTGACCAACCCATGCCCCATGAACAAGGCACAGCCCCCCAACCCCCTATCCCTCCAGTGCTGGAGTCTGTGTGTGATGCTACTCAGGATGCTAGTGTGTGTTATGGGGCTCTGGGAGGACCTGTGATGCTGCAGCTGATGAGGAACACCACAGGATATTACCTGGAGTTGTGGAATGAAGAAGGCGACATTGTTTTTAGTATTATTGGGGGAACAGTGGACACCTACAGCCTGTTCCCCCAGGGGAGGTGGCAGGTTGTAGCTGGTAACGGGACCCTGATCATCAACCCTGCAGAGAGGAGCGACTCAGGAACATACAGAGTGGAGATCTACAGGGAGGACCCATGGACATTAGTGAGGAACCACACATTCAGCCTGGTGATTGAAGGTACACACACGCACACACGCACACACACACACACACACACACACACACACACACACACACACACACGCACACACGCACACACACACACACACACACACACAGAGAGATAATATAAAGCTGCATTCAGTTCAGGCTCATAAATACCAACAGTGTGTATGTCGCCACCATGTTATTGATATTATTGATCGATTCATGTGATTATTGATTATTCATGTCTATGTTCCCAATTCCAAACCAACGTGGCAGCATCATCAATGTGGACCATCTAACTTTCAACTCCTCCCCTTTTCCAGCCCTTGTGTCCAATCTGGACCTGTCAATCAGCTGTTCAGCCAATGGGGAGAGGAGTGTGAGCTGCTCGTCCAATGGGGACGGTCCTGAGTACAGCTGGTCTCTGGATGGGCGTGCTCTGAGTGGCGCTGATGCTGATCTCACTGCAGATAACCAGACTGTCCTACTGAAGGGGAACGTGATTGGACAACTCACTTGCACCGTCTCAAACCACGTCAACACAGCCAACATCACCAAACTCACACGCTGCCCTGGTCAGTTCTCTGCTCTCTACCTTATAAACGTCCTGCCCTGGTCAGTTCTCTGCTCTCTACCTTATGTGGTTATAATTCTGTGATTGTGGCTAATGCCCCCCACCCCCTCTCTCTCTCTCTGCAGGGCTGGAGTCTGTGTGTGATGCTACTCAGGATGGTAGTGTGTGTTATGGGGCTCTGGGAGGACCTGTGATGCTGCAGCTGATGAGGAACACCACAGGATATGAACTGTTCTTTTGGAAAGAAAGGGATGGAAATTGGTACCGTGGTTTTTCTATTGGTGAGGGAAGAGTGTGGCCTTCCCCCGGGTTCCCCCAGGGGAGGTGGCAGGTTGTAGCTGGTAACGGAACCCTGATCATCAACCCTGCAGAGAGGAGCGACTCAGGAACATACAGAGTGGACACACTGTTCCCATTGAAATTAGTGGGGAACCACACAGAGTACCAATTCAGCCTGGTGATTGAAGGTACACACATACAGACACACAGACACAGACACAGACACACACACACACACACACACACACACACACACACACACACACACACACACACACACACACACACACACACACACACACACACACACACACACACACACACACACACACACACACACATATATATATACTGTATACACTGTGTGCAGAATTATTAGGCAAACAAGTTTTTTGACAATATCGTCCATTTCATGCATATTGTCCGCCACCTCCCTTTATGGACATGAACACCTATTGGATTTAAGCATTCCAGGTCATTCATATTGGTATAATAAGAGACAGTGTGATCGAAGGAGCCCAATACCCTTTATCAGGGCAAAATTAGTGTGCATAATTATTAGGCAACTTTGTTTTTCCCCGGGAAAATGGGTCACAAAAGAGATCTAAAAAACTCTGAAAAGACTATTAACAATTTTGAAGTCTTCTAGAGGGGTGTGGTGATTTGAAATATTGGTCACATCCATCTAATGCACCGTTACAAGCCATCAGTGTCACATGACATGTGCTCACAAAGTAATTGCCGAATTGCGAAGAATTGAAGATGAAACTACCACAAAACTATTACCCTGCAGTGCTGTTATATTCTAGAACTGAAACATACATCGAGTGTCCACAAGAACATTGTTTTCAGCACTCAGAGACATGGCCAAGGTGAAACAGGCTGAAATCTGAAGACCACTCAACAAGAAACTTAAGTCAAGACAGGGTCAAGAAATGTCTTTAGACAGTTTTTTCAATGGTTTTATGAACTAGTGAAAGTGACTGTTAATGGACCAGTTAAATGAGCCTATGGCTAGATCAGTAAAGTGCACACTCAGATCAGTTCTTAAGTTCCACTCAAATACCAACAGATTGCTGCATAAATACCATTGTCTTGGAAAAAGATGCAATTTTCTCCCTCTAAAAGATCCAACCATGGGTTCATCGACCCTGTCTGTCAAGAGTCACTTTCCCAAGTCCATAATACCTTGAAAGCTCTGTCCCCAGGTATTTTTGACCCAGTCTTGACTTAATCAACGTGTTAAATGATTGTCTGGTATCATCCCTTCTTACCTTGGCCATGTCTCTGAGTGCTCAATACCCTGTTTTTCTGGACACTGTGTAGGTTTCTGTTCTGGAATATGGGACTGCAGGGTAATGGTTTTTTTGTAGTTTCACCTTAAATTCTTCTCAATTTTTGGCAGTGACATTTCTTGTGAGACTGATGACTTTGTAACGGTGCATCTGATGGTTCTGTACGAACGTGACCAACACCTTGCTAATTTCAAGACAGCCACATCCCTCTAGAACACTTCAGAATTGTTTATTTTGACATTTCAGAGTGGGTTAGATGTATTTTGTGGCCCATTTTCCCCAGAAGAAACAAATTTGCCTAATAATTATGCACACCTGATATAAGGTGTTGGGCACCTTCGCCCACACCCCCATCTTATTATACAAATATGCATGACCTGGAATGTGTAAATCCATTAGGTTTTCATGTTCATATAGATTGCTGTTGGAAAATATGCATAAAAAAACACAAAATGGTCAAAAAACATGTTTGCCTAATAATTCTGCACACAGTGTATATAAGTTGTTGCTGCATTCAGTTCAGGCTCAAAAAGTACCTATGTCACCACATTATTGATATGGATTAAATAAATATTATTATTCATGTCTTTGTTCCCAATTCCAAACACTCATGGTGGCATCAATGAGGACCCTCTAACTTTTAGCTCCTCCCCTTTTCCAGCCCCCGTGTCTGATCTGGACCTGTCAATCGTCTGCTTGGCCAATGGGATGAAGATTATACGGTGCTCGTCCAATGAGGACAGTCCTCAGTACAGCTGCTCTCTGGATGGGTGGGCTCTGAGTGGAGCTGATGCTGATCTCAGTGCAGATAACCAGACTGTCCTGCTGAAGGGGAACGTGATTGGACAACTCACCTGCACCGTCTCAAACCACGTCAGCACAGCCAACATCACCAAACCATAACCTGCTCAGTTATCCTTTCTGTACTGAATCAACTTCCTGCTCTAATCAGTTAGTTTGATATAGCTGTCCTTGTTTAACCTTAGCACACAGCTTCTCTTATGACCTCAAATTCAAATCCAAAGTAAACTTTATTATCCCTGAAGGGAAATGATCACGTCTTAATTGGTTACTTAAGACTATCTGCATTGTCATAGCATGGTTGTTATGATGTAGTTGAGTGTTTTCAGCAAAGAGTGAATAGAGGGGCCCAGCTGCAGTAAGAGGCTGATGTCGCCCCCTGCAGTCTGTGTGAGTTGCTGCACCCACATGCCTGTCTCAATATCTGCAGTCATTAAAACGTAGTTTTGCTCCCTCGTGGTATTTATGCATACCAACAGTGAAATACAAATATGCAGCATGTGAAGATTTCTTAGAGCAAGTTGTCAGCCAACCGTTATGCACATGTGGCAATTTCAGACAGTGCCAACGGTCAGGAGAGTAACTGTTTGCTTGCTGATGACTCATTTCTGCCTCAGCTGACTAGGGAAGGTAATGCATTATCTTGAAAATCCTACTTTGTGTCCATTTAAAGGTGCACTGTGTAATATTTTTTAGCAGTTTATTTCCAGAATTCATGTTACCATTGTAGAAGATCCACATTTTCATGTATGAAAAGTGCCATTGATGGTGGTGGTAATTATTCATGATAAAGGTAAGATTTGTGAATGATCTTACCTTTATCATGAATAATTACCACCATCAATTTCTAAATATTAATTATGACTGGGAAATGGCACTTTTCATACATGAAAAGGGGGATCTTCTACAATGGTTCTGCACATTGATCATACTAGTAAATATTAGTTCATTATCTAGTAAATATTCATGAAAAGGGCAAATTTGGCAGTATTCTCAATGTGATTTTATTTCCCTGGTTAAATAAAGAAAAAAAAAAGAAAAAATGAAAAGGTCCATTTTGTCAGTAGACAGCACCGTTTCAATGAGCAGCAGAGTTGCAATAACTACTCTGGCCACAATCTTACACAGTGCTCTTTTAAATAAACAAGAGTGACAAATAATATATGGAGGAGTTGAAGAAGGCAATCAGTGAGGAATGATTATGCAAAGTCTGAAGGTGTCTGACAGCGTATGTCTGCCATTCTTTTATTAGTTTTTGTCTACATGTGCAAGTTCAGTATATGACAATTCCAGTAAACAGATGCTTCATATACATTACTTATTACAACCAATGCAATGTTTCAATAAATCCAAAAGTAATGTCACGCCTTATTCTCTCTTTATTTCTTATTTGGATTCATATCCACCTTACATAGTGAACTAAACCAACAAGGGGCTACAGCTCAGATCCCTGAACTGAGAACCCCCACTCTGCCTCGACACACTTCAGCTTTTATACAAGAACACACTAAACAAAATGGGTACAAGTCATGTGATTGACATCCTTTAGAACACTCAGATAAAACAAAATGGGTACAACTCATGTGATTGACATCCTGTAGAACACTCAGAAAAAACAAAATGAAGAGAAGTCATGTGATTGACATCCTGTATGACCCCAAGCTCCCCCCCGATCTCATGCAGTTTACCACTAGTTGAGACCACTTCCTTCACTACCACGACCACTGCCAGTCGTGGCCTATAGGCGAGCATGAGGACAACAGGTGTTCCATACTTTTTTTGTATTTCTTTTTTCTTTTTTTTCTTCTTTTTTTTCTTTATGACTTTATTACATTTTTTTTTATTATTATTGTTTTTTGTTATTTAATGACTTTATTATATTTGACAGGACAGTGTAGGAGTGACAGGAAACGAATGAAAGAGCGAGATGTGGGGAATGATCGGCATATAGGACCAGGGCCTCGTTTCCGAAAGGGCCTTACGTACTACTTAACGCTACGTGCTACTTAAGTTCACACGTAACACCATCGTAGAGCTCACGGAGCGTTTCCCAAAGCCAACTTAGCAAAGAACCATCGCAGGTTGACACGTAACTCTAAGAGCAATCCACGAGTGGTCTAGAGTAGTCTTAACGCGCTAAGATTGATCGTAGCGGCATGGCACAGTGGAGACACCCACAGGATATGAAGGGAAGAGAAGAAACCTGCGCATAAGATTGCTGTTTTAAGACGCGAGAGGCATGGCACAGTGGAGACACCCATAGGAAAAGAGGAAACTTGCGCTTCAAGTTGATGTTTTAAGACGGGAGTGTAGCCTAAATATCATGGCAGCACAGTTGACACTGCAACGCAAATAAGAAGGTAACATTAATTGTGGATGTGTAGGCCTATAAAATAAAAGTAATGTGTTTGGAAATATTTTACAGGTAGTAAAATAGTTCGACTGTGGTTGATAAACCTGAGCATAATTAAACTGTGATCAATCATAATTTGTGTGGGTGCTTCATGAACAAGAACAAGGCAAACAAAATGAATAAGGGGCTTCGGCAACCAGAGACAAGAGTGTTGATGTCGGAAGGCCACTTCCGAAACCTAGGCTATTTATTTTATATTTTTTGAAGAAAAATGGTCAGCGAGTTGTTGCACCCTCTTTCATTTTCAAGTAGCCTAAGAAAGGGAAGGCGACGTCAAAAATACATGATAGTTGTAGGCGAAGGGTAAGCTATGACAAAAATTAAAAAGGCAGCGATGGGGATTCGTGTAGATTTTTTGTTTTAATAACAGCAGACTGCCGTGCAAAAATGTCCTCACAGTTGTGAAAGTCTTGAGCGCGCGGTACTTTGCTCACCGCTCACCACATGTGCCAAGCTCCTCTCCCTATTCCGACTCTAGTAGGCTAAGCAATAACAAAAAGGCAGCGAGGGGATGTGTCAATTTTGATGGACATTGTTTTTCATAACAGCATACTGACGTGCTCCCGACAGTTGTCAATCCTTGAACGCCTTGAGGTTGTAACTTTGCGCATCCCAATTTGGAACTCCAACTAGGCCTAGGCCTACTTGTCTTCTTAAATATTAAGCTGCAGTAGCCAAGTGCACGCGCTGGCGTAGCTCATTATTAGGCCTACCGTCAGTTGGAAGTTTTGCATGATTTCATTGTGTGTGCGCATTTTATTTCATTTGCCAACAATACAAAATGCTACAAATGTAGTCCCACCCTTATAGAAAACAACTTTTGATACTGACACACGCCTTACATTTTGTAAATGGTTTAGCAGCAGATGACGGCGCAGTTCACTCCGAGTACACTTCAGCACCACATATGTGGACAGCGATCCTTAAGAGCGACGCTACGAATGATCTTAGAGGCTGTGCACGCGCGTTCATGTACGAGTGTCTTTGGGAAACAGTCGTAGGAAATCTAAGAACATTCGTAGGATCACTGGTTAACGACACACGTAAGGCTAAGAACCATCGTTATCGGGAAACAAGGCCCAGGGCCGGTATCGAACCCGGGTCGCCATCGTAAAAGCCCAGCACCCTACCGTTAGTGCCACAGTAGGACCAGGTGTTCTATTCTCAAAGGAACAGTGCAGTCTTTTCTGAATTTTACATACAGTGTGTGCATACTTCCAAGTATAATTCATGAATGTGCACATCATTTTCTTCTCAGTGTTTTCAGCACTTAGATTTATTAGTATGAGAATTATTAGCATAGCTTAGCATAATCACTGGAAGTGAATGGAACCATTAGCATTGAGCCACAAGTGATCAATGGATCACTGGAAATCACTGTTTTGCACTCTGGTGAATTTTATATTCATTTTAGAAGTACATTTGAAGGGTTCAGATGCAAAACCCCCTAAGTGCCTTTTCAGAAAATAATCTTAATTCATTTTTATTTAATACAAAGCTATCAAAATTGCATATTTTTAAATTGTATTGATGTAATATAACTATTTATATATATTATCAAGTACATGAATGTAAACCAAACCAACAACTGGGTTCTCTAAAAATATAGAAGTGCAGGTCTTCAGAAATGGAGTTAGGGGGTTTTGCATCTGAACTCTTCATTTGATATTGTTTTGTTTGGTTACTTTAGACTTGCATCGCTATGCTTAATATGGCCATACTGATAAGGCAATGCAAACACATAAAGACAAACATCTATGTATTCTAATATTTTACAAGGAGTTAATTACATATGATCAATTTCTTGAAATGAGGTGGACTGTTCCTTAAATGTAAAAGAGGAAATCACACATGTAATACATAAAGATATCACTAAATCATATAATACAGAAATCATGTAACACAGAAAAGTACAAATAACTAAAAAAGGATCATCCAGCGAAATATAAAACATCTGCATATGCTCATTTAAAACACTCATTATACAACAAATGCTACGTAAACAGATAGTGCACAATTAGCATGACAGTAATAAGTAGAAGGGAAGGAAATATTAGGGAAGAAACACAAAGGTAGAATATTTCAACACAATACAACATGTTTCATCTATAGCACAGAATCACAACCATGAAGTTGAGACAAAGCACTTTCACACACACACACACACACACACACACACACACACACACAACCACACACATCCCCCCACCCCCCCCCAAGTACTAACCTTAGTACTAGCCTAGTACTAATATTATGAAATAGCAATCAAAAACTAAATGGAAGTAATGACACTCAATATAAAAGCAGACAAGAACCAAAATGCTGAAGCTGGCCCTGCAGCTGAGGGAAACATGATGACAAATGCCACAATATTATATGAATAAAGAACACGTGGGAAACATGATATCATATGAATAGAGAATTAACACACACAACCACTACGAGAAGAAGCTTTGCATTCGTTTCTCATGAATAAAAATAAACACATTATCTGGGTGCATTCTTATTAATACAATTAAAAGCATCATCTGGAAACATTCTTTTTCCAAAAATTAAAAGCAACCTCTCAATGCATTTTTTTTTTTTTTTTTACAAAATGTTAAAGCATCATCTGGTTGTATTCTTATTACTGTAATAAAAAGTAAAAGCACTATTTGGATGTATTCCTATTGTTAAAATGAAATGCATTTGGAAGCAATAAGCATTATGACATTGCTAAATGAGATTTTCTATTTCTCTACTAGCTGCCCATTCACTGCCATTCTAATCTCAGAATCGCTTTCCCCTCCGATGATGCCACCTTCACATTTTGGGGGCATAACCAAACTTGCCAACTGAGTCAATAGTCAGAGAAGGTCTAATTGATGAGAAGGGTCACCATTGGTCACTATGTACCTTTAAAAACTCGCAGTTCCACCTAGGGGGCGATCATGAGCAAGTGATGAATGGGGAAAATTAATTGGAGTCAAAGGGACTAAATGGCTAAAATGGGATTCATTTACTGCAATTTCAGGTCATCAATATCATATTTTTTCTCAGTCAAGAACTATGGTTGGTATTATATGAGAGAAAGAATTGTCAAGTCATGTGTGTGTTCAGTTTTTCCACTGGGGGAGAAGATTTCAACCCGTACAGGCATTCAACTAAAGTATATGCAGAGAATCGTATATGAGAGAGAGATAACTCAGGCGGGTTTTTTTCGGGTATCCACTTCACGTCGGGTGAACGCCCCTTTAGGAGACCTTCGATTAGGAGACCTTTGGAGTCTTGAGGTTGAAATGAATGGAGTCCCATTAGCGCTGTAGATGGCGGTAGCGCACGTCTTGTGCAAACACCAAAGAGAAGAAGAAGGAGGGACGCCCCCTTAGGAGACCGAATTTTGAGCACACTCCTTTGCATTGAATGGGCGGGTGTATCTTTCTCTCTTATAAGATGTTTGGTATGTGCTTATCACCTTTTCAATACAGTTTTCTGACTCATTCTATAATGCACTAATCAAAATATCCTATTGTGGCTGAAATGAATTCTTCCAACAAATAGTTTTGAATTTTGTATTAATATTTCAGGACTAAAAAAAATAGCCATGTTAATTTAGGCATCTCCATTGAAACCCATTCATTCTTCTCTTGCCCACAATCACCACAATCTGCAATAACAACTGCAACTTCCATCACTGACCATTCTCATAGATCACAGATTCTCTGTCATTGTCTCCACTTGGCCCCTCCCCCTCCTCTAGGCCCCTCCTCCTCCTCCTGCTGCGGCTCATGGAGGCGGGACTCAGCTCCACTTCCTGGTTCTCACCTGAGTGGGAGGAGTCACATGGAGGCAAACACTTAACACATAACTGTAATTTTCTGCAAATAAATGTTCTAAATGACAATATATTCTTTCGAAATTCGGAGGAATGTATTTGGTAGTTTATAGAATGAAATAGCAAGTAGAGAAAGGATGTCTGCGCTTCAGCCCTTGTGGTGCTCACAGTCCAGGACAGCAGAATGAAGACAAACTGGGCGACTTCTCAGAGACTGACATCTCCTCAGAGTCAAACCATACTGGAGATACTTCAGACAAAATAAAGACATCATCCCTGCCTTGTGCATAGTCATTGGTTGTGTGTGTGTGTGTGTGTGTGTGTGTGTGTGTGTGTGTGTGTGTGTGTGTGTGTGTGTGTGTGTGTGTGTGTGTGTGTGTGTGTGTGTGTGTGTGTGTGTGTGTGTGTTGTTACCTGCAGTGTGTGTCCTCTTGCGTCTCATGTGGAGGTAACAGCTCCCCAAGTGCAGTGATGCGAGCACAATAATCTCTGCCAGCCACACACTGATGAAGACTGGAGAAATATCCCCCCCCCACACACACACACACACACGCACACACACACACAGTGTTATTCAGACCCTTTAGGGATCTGTACATTTTATTCAGCTTCAGCCGATCCCTGCTAATTTCCTGCCACTAAACTGCCTTCCACGTCTGTTTTGTTGCTTTTGTTAAATTCTTACGTTACATTACATTACATTTAGCAGATGCTTTTGACCAAAGCGACTTTCAAGCAGGACATTGAAGTCCAGAGTGTGGGGTCAGTACAGAGTACAGCAGATTGTGTACAGCAGTATGCAAGTAATGTAGAACAGACAGAGAGCAGAAGAGTAGTAGAGGACCTTTAAGATGTAGTGCAGGGGGCGTATTACAGAAAACTTCCTCAGTCGTCCTATCTTAACTTTTGATTTGAGATAAGATTTTTTCCAGTTTGGTATTACAGAAACAAATCCTAATTTCATTTAGGATTCTTATCTTACCTTTGGAAATCCTATCTTATCTTGAGTTAGGAATCCTAAAGTAGCGATCTAAACATCTACAATCTACTTTTTATGTCTGTTACCTGACAACAAATGCACCGCTACCTAGCAACAGTAGTGCGCCACGCAAGCTAGAACACAAGTTTGACTGCTGCTACATCTCGCGGTCTGCGTGATAGGCCTACTAAACCAGAGAGGAAGAGGACGTAAATATTTCACTAAACTTTTTATGCTCATTGATGTGATATACTTTTTAATAACGCACTTATTAGTGACGTTCCGCCGAACGGATTTCTAATACAGCAACATCTGTGAGGACGAAATGTCATCTCGCTGCCTGCAAACCTAGTGTTGAATTGATCAAATGTGTTAGTTCCAGTCCCAATAAAGTGCATCCCATTTGCGATATTTTCATCCCAATGCTTTGTTTTTCCAAGCGAATGCATGCACAACAGTTAAGAAACGTAATTTCATGAAATGTCTTTGTATGACCAGCGTATGTAAATAAATGACAATACAGCCGACTTGGCTTGCTTGACCTAGTTGGTCGGCTGTCAATTAGGGAAGTTGATATCGGACTTCACATCGAAGTCGGGTAGATTTATCATCAACTCTTCACTTCACACATCGTTTGGGTCAGTATAGCCCTATAGCCTAATTTAATTAACATTTCATCCGTTCACAATTGCGTTTCCCGGATGAAATAGACTTCACTGTAGCTCTGGCTGAAACAGCGAGCTGAGCGTGGGTAAATATTATAGTTATGAACACCAGCTAAATTTTGGCTAACAAATCAATGGATAACTGGAATTAGGACAGCTGGGTGGCTGTCCTAAAGTTAGGACCAATTATTTAGGATTTTTCGAAGTCAGGATGCTTCTGTAATACCCCTTTCTTAACTTAAGATAGGATGCGCAAAACAACTTGGGAAACGCTGTTCTGTAATACGCTTTTCCTAAATTTGGTCCTAAAGTGCCGTTGCCGCGGTAACTAGACAGATAAGATAAGATTCTCTAGATAGGAAGTTTCTGTAATAAGCCCCCAGGTTAGTACCCATGAGATGTAGTGCAGGTTAGTACCCATGATTAGAGGACCTATAAGATGTAGTGCAGGTTAGTACCCATGATTAGAGGTGAGTAGAGTTAGTATGAAGTGTAGTGCAGGTTAGTACCCATGATTAGAGGTGAGTAGAGTTAGTATGAAGTGTAGTGCAGGTTAGTACCCATGATTAGAGGACCTATAAGATGTAGTGCAGGTTAGTATCCATGATTACAGGTGACTAGAGTTAGTATGCGACCTCAGATATTCAGTCATATCATGACAACATTAAAGACTTGTGTTTTCTATTGCTCTTTTGCCAGTGGACTGTGGATGAAGCCCTTGTTGATCAGGTTTGTGGCGACACACGCGGCAGTCAATCCTCTTGCAGAGGGTGAACTGTGTGAGGTTGAAATGATTATGAGAAGTGTTTTAGGGGCATGTTGCCTTTATGGCACCAAACACAATCTGATTCACTAAATAACAACAAAAACTCCAAGAGAGGCCCCGCCACGGCTCTAAGGGCTGGGCACTGGACTGCTACACCAACGACCCAGACTGCTACACCAACGACCCGGGTTCGGCCCGTGTTCGATACCAGTCCCGGGTCATTTGTCGATCCTTCCCCGACTCTCTCTCCCACTGTCCTGTCTCAAAAATAAAGGAATAAATGCCCAAAATATATTATAAAATAAAAAACTAAACTCCAAGAACACGGCTTGTCTCTAGTGACATTGATAGTAATCTGAAGTGAACAGTTGTGTCCATTAATGTTAAGCTGTTTCACATTTGTAATAGAGTGGATTCAGTGCTATTCTTATGCCAACTGTTTTAGTCCTAATGTATAATCGTACACAAACATGTCAACACTGCCAACATGTATGTAACACAGCGGTTCCCAAACTTCTTCCCCTGCGCACCCCCTTTTATATTTCAATGTGGTTCACGCACACACACAAAGCAAATGTTGCGCAACCACACATTTTGGGCAATCCTGATTTCCAATAGACCTGACGTTTTTTTTCTGCCATCATTACAATGTAACGTGTTGCATGACAAGTCTAGGAGTTATAACTTACAAAGCGGAATCCAAAAAAGTTGGGACACTTTGTATTTTGTGAATAAAATCAAAACGCTGGCATTTTCAAAACAAATAATATGTTAACAAGGTAGAACATTATGTACAGACAACAAATCAGTTGTTAAAGTGAAGCAGAATTATTGTTTTGAGGTAATTATGTGATCATTTAAAATTTCACCCTTGCAACAAATCCCAAAAAAGTTGGGACAGGGCCAATAAAATGCATTTTATATTAGATAAGACTAAACACAACACAAGGGATGAGACTGAACAGTTAAATACTTTGACTGATGGCATAATTTTATTCAAAAATTAGATATTTTGATGTGCGAGATAAGATTTCAGCAGCTCAACTGATAGGTGTGTTCTTCAACTTGTTTACCTTTTTGTTATGCTTAATATGGGCATATCCTGACTGCAAGAAAACAATTTTGTGACCTGTTTACTCTTATGATGGAACCACACTGTTGGAACATAGTAGAGATTTAAATTTGCCACCATTAGGGGACAATACCTAAAGGCGGTGCTCCAAAATATAATGCCTTGGTAGCTATGTTTGCTGTTTAAAGTCTGTATGCATCATTTAACATTCATTTTAATGCTCTACATGAGTAAGAAGACCCTAACCAAGTCACCTCTGCACCCCCTTACCATCGTATATGCTGTCTTTCAGACTGACCACTAAATCAAGCTGAAGTATTAATTTTCTATATAACCTGGAGGGTGCATGACTCCATAATTTTCAAACAGGATTAACTATTTTCCATCCTGTAATCAGAGGACAGTTTCACATGTCTCCTAGGTCCATAGAATGAGCTTTTCTGCATGTAACACTGTTTAATGTCTGCATCATGTGCATTAATCAAGTGTTGTGTTTATGGTCATTTTTTCGAGAGCTGTCATTGTTGGAGTGTCATAGTTTGCTTATTGACCACAAGTATTTCATGATCTCATAACTCATGCAATGATAACACAGAACTCTATATTACGGAAATAGGCCTTATATGCCTGTAATTTTGATAATTCAATCTTTCTGTGTAATAGATAAGTAATTAGTCCCTCAAAATCTTCACTGCTGAGTGCCACAGCCTTTCTGTGATGGTATTTTAGTTGTGCATTAATGTTGGCAGTCAATATAGTTCCTTTTAAAATATTCTTCCTTGTGTTATTTTTAGAATTATCCAACTATTACAACATGTTTTGGCCCTGTCCCAACTTTTTTGAGATTTGTTGCATGGGTCAAATTTTAAATGATCACATAATTACCTCAAAACAATAATTCTGCTCGACTTTAACAACTGATATGTTGTCTGTACATAATGCTCTACCTTATTAACATATTAGATGTTTTGAAAATGACAGCATTTTGATTTTATTCACAAAATACAAAGTGTCCCAACTTTTTTGGAATCCGCTTTGTACACATCAGCCATTGCTCTATTCAGCTCGCGCACCCCCTTGTGGCAGGCTGCGCACCCCCAGGGGGGCACGCACCACAGTTTGGGAAACCCTGGTGTAACAGATGTGTTCATAGCCTTCTAATAGCCTACCCAACCTAACGTCTGTTAATTCAGTAAATAATCTTATGGACTCTGTTTAGGCCATCTCATGCTAATGAAAGCTTATGGACTCTGTTTAGGCCATCTCATGCTAACTCTCATGCTAACGAAAGCTTATGGTCTCTGTTTAGGCTATCTCATGCTAACGAAAGCTTATGGTCTGGATCTCAAATGGTGCACTTGTGCACTTCGGGCACTATGTTTCAGTGCGTAACTAATACGGCATGCGCACTGAAACATGAACACTAAAGTGCACAAGTGCACCATTTGAGATTCAGCCACGGTCTCTGTTTAGGCCATCTCATGCTAACAAAAGCTTATGGTCTCTGTTTAGGCCATCTCATGCTAATGGGCCACACAGTAAGTGAACTCGGTCTACACAATAACCACAGGTAACACTTATCCCATGACAATATATGATCATAGCATACTAAAGCCTAATCACTCAATTTCTATTACACAAAGGGAACATTGCAAACATTTGTCACAAATTTCACTTCCAAATGCAACATATTGCAACAAAGGTAACTGCAACTTTAACTCATTGGCTGCCTTAGCCGTCGAGTGACGTCATTTCGAATAGTGACGCCCCCTGCCTTCGACGTCGTTCGCCGATAATTGCGTTTTTTTACAGCCACGCCTTGAGGACGGTCTGACCTATGTTGTGTATTAATTTCACGCCTCTAGTCATGTTCTAACTGTTCCTGTAGGTGGCAGAAGTGTCCTTAGGAACAGTCAGGGCAGGGCATTAGCTCACATCAAGAGGAAATGTCAAGACAAAAACATCCCTTTTTACTATTATAATCTCAAAAGTAACATAGTAAAATCATTTTTGAAAGTAAAGCACCTGTGACAGTAGTCTACTTTCTTGCCCTCTGATTTTAACACAGGTATTCTACTGATTTTAGTGTCAGAGCCTGACAAAAAAAAAAAAACTTCCTCTCATGATCAAAATACACCCCCCTGTTGCCATCTAGCTAGTAGGCATTGTAACTAGCTTGCCCAAAATACACCATGTTCAACCAGAGATGATCTGTGTGGCAACTGTTTCATTTTGGATAATGTGATCAGCCTACACAACATCAGGATGATGTGTACAAAAGATCATCTAACAGTAAAATGCACGGGACTAGTGGTCACCTCGGTTGGGAATGTTTGGCTATTGTTTGCTACGCTAGCTAGCTAGCACGAAATCGCTAACAACTTACAACTAAGCCTAAATAAAGGAGCCTTGGTAAGTCAACTATTTTTACTCATTCTACAGTTGCAGTTGTGGATCTGTATAGTATGATCAGCTTACTCATCAAAAACGCAGGGGGGTTGCAGATTCTTGGAACAGAGTAGGCTAGCCTTTGTGTCTGGTCAGTGGTCAGATACATTCAGCTCACATTGAGAAAGCATTGCACTTAGCCTCAGACCAGCTAGCCTTCCCCACTCCAATCGGCTTGTGAAATGTTGGATATGTGATCAGTACTTTATCAAAAGAAAATTCATTGAACAATATATGACAAGATCACTATACTGTAGCAGAAACATGATGACTGTAATCATCAATCTGCAAATTGTCCGCTCTGCCAAAGAAGCAGCAGTAAGCTAAGTTGTGCTGCCTGCCTGCCTGCCTCTCAGTTCACATGGTACAGGAGGAAACAAATCAGCTGTGATTTGTTCCCCAACGAGAGGACTACAGGCTAAACAGAGGGACTATGAGACAGTATTTCTGTGAGTTTAGTATTTCACATGAGTTACATGCACCTGCTGTCATGATCCATTGTGCGCGCCAGCAACAAACCAAAACACTCTTGTTTTCAAGCCCACCCCGTTATATTTCAGTACATTATTAGGTTGAAAAGACCATACAAACGATCTTTTGTTCTGGCTACAGATGACAGGAGACTCTGTAATAGCATCTGATAGGTTTGGAGTTGTTAGGACGGTGTCATTATGAGCAAAAACACTTGCAATTATAGGTCAACTTCAAATGGCGTTTTCTCAGCTTTTTGGCTAGAAAGCAGCATTTTGGCGAATTCCACTTATTTTCAACAGATGATTATGAAAGAACGGAAAGGGGTAGAGAGACACCGTTTTTTTCTGATGACAGATGAGCGTCTAATCTGTGTTTTGATAGGTATGGTGTTGACATAGACACAGAACTCAATTTTCTGTGAGCCTCCAAAAAACACCCAAAATGCTGAAAAATCTCTGGCACTCTGGGTTACTCTTTTATGAAAATGGCTGGCAGCCAATGAGTTAACAGCAGCTTTTTGGGTTCTGTGAAATCAGGCATGTTGGCCGCAACAATCCCAAACAAGCCCAGTGAAATGGAGGGACGGGATATTCACGTGGCGTTACTATGGTAGTAATGAGAGGTCAACTCACTCCAGAGGGAAGCCTCATCTGAAGGTCCTGATTGGTGGGTGGTTGCCAGGGTGGTGGTGAGCGCTGTCAATGGTAATGGAGTGGCTGGTACACACACACACACACACACACACACACACACACACACACACACACACACACACACACACACACACACACACACACACACACACACACACACACACACACACACACACACACACACACACACACACACACACACACACACACACACACACGACCAAGTAAGGCAGCAGTTGAGAACTTTCATTATAATCATCATTATAATAAGAGCTCTTTACATATATCAACCAAAAACACAATAACTGGGTGGCAACGTCTTTGTGCTGCATGAGCATGACTTGAATGTAACACTATTTCACTATTTATAAATGTGTACGTTGGGTGGCCGGCTTTTTTGCTTGAAGTGCCTTGGTCTGTCACTCTGTGTGTGTGTGTGTGTGTGTGTGTGTGTGTGTGTGTGTGTGTGTGTGTGTGTGTGTGTGTGTGTGTGTGTGTGTGTGTGTGTGTGTGTGTGTGTGTGTGTGTGTGTGTGTGTGTGTGTGTGTGTGTGTGTGTGTGTGTGTTCAAAAGGGGGGACTTTACTCTTCTGTGTATCAGCCTGCATGTGAGTTAGGCACGTGTGAGTGTGAGTGTGTGTGTGAGTGTGTGTGTGTGTGTGTGTGTGTGTGTGTGTGTGTGTGTGTGTGTGTGTGTGTGTGTGTGTGTGTGTGTGTGTGTGTGTGTGTGTGTGTGTGTGTGTGTGTGTGTGTGTACCTTTAATCAGCAGGTTGACTGTGTGCTCCCCCACTAATGTGTCCACCCTGTAGATCTCCACTTTATATAATGCTGAATCGCTCCTCTCTGCAGGGTTGATGATTAGGGTCCCGTTACCAGCTACAACCTGCCACCTCCCCTGGGGGAACAGGCTGAAGGGAATCACTCTTCCCCCTCTAATATAAAAAACAGTGTTGCCTTTTTCATTACTAAAGTCCAGTGCATATCCTGTGGTGCCCCTCATCAGCTGCAGCATCACAGGTCCTCCCAGAGCCCCATAACACACACTAGCATACTGAGTAGCATCACACACAGACTCAGATAACCCTGCAGGGGGGGGGGGAGAGAGGGAGAGAGAGGGGGGGGGAGGGAGAGAGAGAGGGGGGGTGGGGGGGGAGAGAGAGGGAGAGACAGAGAGAGACAGAGAGAGGAAAGAGAGAGAGAGAGAGAGAGAGAGAGGAAAGAGAGAGAAGGGTGTGCGGGGGTTAGACTCAAATCACTGCGTGCAGATCTCTATGTGTGTGTGTGTGTGTGTGTGTGTGTGTGTGTGTGTGTGTGTGTGTGTGTGTGTGTGTGTGTGTGTGTGTGTGTATCAGTGTTAATTTCGTCAACCACGACGATGACGAAAATATTTCGTCAACGCCCCTTTTTCCCTTGACGATGACGAGACGATGACGCACTAAAAATTGTCTCAAGCAAATCAAAATATGACGAAAATAAAAAAATATTTTCGTCAAGGAGACTAAGACGAGACGAAATTTACAAGCCATGGACGAATGGACATTAAAAATATATAATTATTTATAATTAATTCGTAATTTGTAATTGCAATATAGTCCTAAGTGTCTTGAACATAGGTGATTGCGCTCATGCTGTGTATCTGCTGGCAGCCAGTGCATGGCACGGCTCAGTCAGTAGTTCTGTAGCCTAGTAGTTCAGCGAGTCCATTTAAGTTGAGTTTAGGTCCTAAAACATTCCCAGAGAAAGAGAAAAAATAGCCAACGTTGAGGGAAGTGTTCATTTTGAAACATGTTCAACAACCCTCTTGTCCATGACGAAGACATGTGTTTCTGCAGTAGGTAATGACAGTCACGCCAATCCTCCTCTGATACTGTCATTCTAAACCTCCTCGAGCTTCCACTATTCTCCTTTTCACTTAGGCTGTCTTTGCCCGGCGTTCGTTGTCTGTTCTTTTTTGTAATGTTTGCTATATTTGTTGTTTAACCATATGAGTAGGCAGTTCGCAAGCAAATCATGAAGGTCGGATTTGTGAATTTATTTAAATCAGTCACCGCGGGAGCGCGCGCCAGCAGGGGGAAAGTTGGCCTGTCGAAAGTAGCCTAACAGGCACGGCTACTGTAGCCTAGTTTTGAAAAGAATCAATGGATGGGCGATCGCTAAGGAGTTTTAAACTGTTGAAACTTGTTCTCGTCGAGAGCAACGCTAAAAGACCCAAGGAAGTCGACAGCATTTCCATGCGTCTTCAGCGTCTTCCTAAGTTCCAAAAACTCTTTTCAGGTCATGCTTATCGAACCTCGACATCCCCGACAAACAAAACAGCATTAGTGTTAAAATATTTGTATGTGCGTGTCCTTTCTATCGTCCAGTCTGCATACCCCTGCCTAACTATTTTTCCTGGGACTTTTGCAGGGTGTGCTCGCGCAATCTATTTAAGCCCATTCCACACATGCCGCTCGAGTCATTATAGTTCTCTGCTCGCATTGCCAATTGAAAACAAAAACCGCTAACTTGCATAGTCTAACATCAGCAGTAGCCTATTTTATCTGACTCGTGGTCATCGGGAAGCCACTATCAGAGAGACTTCTTGAACTTCATGCAGACGAGGGATGTCTGGTCTTCCCACTGCCGGCAATTTGCAGGCTTTAAGTCACGCGGTCAGGTGAAGAAGAGCATGTAGCTAAACTAAAATTGATTTTCGTCATTTTGACTAAGACTAAGACTAAATTGGGAAGGCAATGACTAAAATATGACTAAGACTAAAATTGTTTTTTGTCATTGTGACTAAGACTAAGATTAAAAAAAGCTGACAAATTTACGCTGGTGTGTATGTGTATGTGTATGTGTGTGTGTATGTGTATGTGTGTGTGTGTGTGTGTGTTCAAAACTCTCTCCCTCCCCCCGAACCCCCTCCAAGGCTACGCGGATGACGTAGAAATATCATCAAGGGATGAGCGCGTTATCCACAACATGCTCTCACGCACTGAACAGTTCATACAGTGGTCAGGCCTGGATATCAAACACACAAAATGCGCCGCATTCTACGAGAGACGAAGTGGAGGAAATAGATGGTATAAATCAAAGTCTGATAAACCCCCCGTCTTTTCAGTATTGAACAATCTCTTTCGAGTGTACGAACGCCACGAAACCTATCCTTACTTAGGACACAAATTCAATGTCACTGGTGATTGGGAGGAACAAGTGGCAGAGCTGTGCCAGGAATACACTCACAGACTCGCAATGATAGACTCTAGAGAGCGTCGTGTCCAACTGCATCACAGTGTGGGGAGGAAGCTGCACGGAGAAAAACAGGAAGACACTCCAGCGTGTTGTGAACACAGCGAAGAAGATCATTGGAGTACCACTCCCCTCCCTGCAGGACATTTACACCACACGCCTCACCCGGAAAGCACTGATGATCATCAAAGACACAAGCCACCCTGCACACAAACTGTTCAGCCTCCTGCCCTCTGGAAAGAGGTACAGGCGCCTCCGTTCCCGTACCACCCGGCTGGTGAGCAGCACAATGCACCAAGCGATCAAGATGCTGAACACTCAACCCACTCTCCCTCCACTGTCAGCCTCTAGCCAGCAAGGCCATTGACAACCCCTCCCCCCCACTGTCAGCCTCTAGCCAGCAAGGCCCCTGACAACCCCCCCCCCCCATATCTGCGACTGAACATTCCACCTGCACTACTATACTTGTGACTGAACTTTCAACCTGCACTAACTCAAAACATGCACACACACACACACACACACACACACACACACACACACACACACACACACACACACAAGCACACTGCACTTTCTGCACTAAACCCAAACATACACACACTGACACACACACACACACACACACACACACACACACACACACACACACACACACACACACACACACACACAGACACACGAACACACACACAAGACGCACACCGCACCTTCTACCTGCACTAAACACATACACACACACACACACACACACACACACACACACACACACACACACACACACACACACACACACACACACACACACACACACACTGCTGCTGGTGTACTTGACAGACCTTTTTATATTTATTTTCTTCAAAATGCTACTATTACCATGTCAGAACGCTATAAAGGACTTTTTTTTTTAGGAAAAGCACAAAAACACAACAAATAGCTCTTAATGTATGTCCTCTACAAGTCTTCTGTTGTCCAGTCTTGCACTTTAAATGTCTGTATGAGCACTGTCTATGTCCATACTGTCTTAAGTCCATGTATAAGTACTGTCTATGTCTATACTGTCTATGTCCTTACCTTAATTAGTCTATGTCTGTATGGGAAAGCAAGAAATGTAATTTCAAATTCTTTGTATGACCAGTGCATGTAAAGAAATTGACAATAAAACCTACTTGACTTGACTTGACTTGACTCTTCTCCCCTCCCCATCATGATGAAAATTGAAGCAATTAGTGTCATAGCCGTGGCTAAAATCCAGCACCTTTTCCCTAACGTCCACATCGCACAGCAGACGCTGACCATGTTAAATAATGAAACGGTGAGACTAGTGAGAAAATGGCTTGGACTTAACAGTCATACTACACGGGACATTATTCACCAACCGCGCAGAATTGGGGGCCTAGGCGTCCCAAATATTGAATGGCTTTACACCTCTGTTAGGATTGCCCATCTGATCAACATGTTGGTCAGAGAGCTGTCACGTGAATCGCTTCTCCTACATCTACAGCGACGCAAAATACCTGTTGCCTCCCCAAATGAGCCCCAGTTTCTCGGGTTCAGACTAAAGCAAAACGGAAAATTGGACATCAAGGCGGAGGGATTTGGCGTGCGCTCTGACTGGATTGATCTAAACGACCTTTGCCAACGCACAGAGTTAGAACTCTCCTGGTTGGCACCCGATGGAACAGCCGTAGCGCTAGAAGACATTGTATCCAATCATCAGATATCCACCCTGGTGGTTTTGAGTTCAAATAACTCACCCTGCCAACTACAAATTAAGAACATTAGACATTCCATCCTAGATCACAAACAAGAACAAAGTATGCAACATTGGAAAAGTCAAAAATTACAGGGGAAGTTAGCGCACCTTCAATTTGCTGACCAGTCAGTATCACATTCTGTCCTAAAAAAACAAGTCCATATCAGAAGAAATCCTCCTTTTTGCAATCAAAGCAAGGCTACAATGCCTCCCAACTAGATACAATTTGGCAACATGGTACAAATCACAATTCAACCCAAATTGCATATGGCATACAGATGGTCACGAGAATGAAACTGTAGAACACATTCTAAATGGATGCCATTATTACAAAGGACAGTATGTGGCCAGGCACGACCGTCTTATCAATCTGGTTGCAAAAGACTTGAAAAACATTAACCATGGATATGACTGCAATTTTTTCCTACACAATACTGTGAAAATGGACTGGTTTAACCATAACCATGATGTTGATAATGACTATTTTAAAAACATCCCAAATACTCCAGACATTGTAATGGTAAACACTTCAGATAATTCTGTGCTTATTATTGAGGTTGCGTGCTGTTTTGATTTTTACATGGACACCTGCTATTATTCCAAGCTACTGAAATACCAACCATTACAGGAACGCATCCTCCAGCTTGGATATCAATGCAAATTAGTAGTCCTAATTTTTGGTAGCTTAGGCCACATACATAAGAATGTTGTCAGAGGGCTGCAGATTGCGGGACTGCAGAAAGGGGGCGCAAAAACAGTGGCAACATTTTGTTCTGTTTCAGCTATAATAGGTAGCATGCAAATATGGAGACGAAAATGCTTTGTTTATCCTTGAATTATGTTTCATCTTTTGCAGTGCCATGGTACGACTGAAAAAAATATTTGGGCGCACCGGTGCGACCAGTTGTCCGAGGGTAAAAAAAAAAAAGTTTGCGCGAGGCTGATTATTTCCCCTGAACAGAACCGCCTCTGCTCAACACCACAGCCAGCTAACATAAACCCTTTCTGTCACGTCATAGCTGTCATTGCCTCGCATGGCTGCTTTGAATATTGGATGGCCCTGCATGAGTGGTATACACCAATCAGAAAAGGAAAATGTCGACCTCCCGACGCCGATTGGCGGTGGTCCAGTATGTGCTTTCGAATGAAAGTTTGAAAGCTGCCGCGGGAGTCAGTTACGACAGGGATGAGCTAGCCTTTTCCTTTCATTGTAGCTGTATAAGCTAAAATAATGTGTTAAAATGAAACGAACGATCGACAGTTTTTTCAATGCTAGTGGAAGGGTTTCTGGTGCGTCTACAGAGGGTCAGGCACGTATAAATAAGGATGCAGCAGCAAACGATGAGCACGAACCCGAGGTAAAAAAGAAAGTGTATGCTTTCCGTAGAGAATGGTTAGACCATTTCTCTTGGCTCAGAAACAGCAAGGAAGACAACCTAATGACCTGTGTGTATTGCAAAGCATGTGGCAAGAATACGGCCGGCAATACATCTTTTGTGAGCGGATGTAATACATTCAGTATCGAAACACTGAAAAAGCTTAACGTCTCTGCCAGGCATGTAGCATGCCGGGATAAATGCACTGCAAAGGAGTCGCCTCTCCCAGATGCTTTTTAGCGACAAGCGATTGCAAATCGCTGAAATGAACAGGCGGAAATGATAAGGAAATTCGACATAGCTTACCATATAGCCAAGGAGGGACTCCCGTTTACCAAATTCCGTACCGAAGTTATCTTGCACAAAAAGAATGGTCTCGCTATAAATCCCACGTACAGTAACGATATGGCATGCGCACAGTTTATAGGAGTAATTGCAGACACCCTAAAGGTGAAAACTTGCAAGGAGTTGGCAAACAGCCCATACATGGCCCTGCCACAGACCTGTATTAACCTGGACTGGCAATGGGCTGTTCTAGCCAGTGGCAGCTTTTCGGATTGACTGGCAGGGATTAAAGTTAAAAAAAATCCTGAGCCTGAACTTTTTGGTGTGTCCACGCGACCCTACACGGTGAAACGAGAATTTCATTGCTTTTTAAGCTTAGTACTTACACTTATGTTTATCTTATTCTGATGTGGGTGCCATGTCAGGGTCAAAATAATGAATGACCTAAATGACTTTTGCAACTTGAATAGGGCCTACCAAGGACACCAAAAGGGTGTCAATAGCGCTAATCATTATAACACAATTACATACTTATTATGCATAATATTGTAGTTACATGGGCTATTTCATCACAAAAGCATGAGAAAAGTATGTGTAGCAGAATATGACCAACAAAGATTGAAATACCATGACATAACATATGACATGACATACATAACAGAGGTAAAAGCATAATCTTTGGTTACTTAGGCTAAGTGTTTAATCCTGCCTTAAAAGAAAAGAAAATGCAAATGCCTGGACATGGCTGAATAATAATGCAAAATACCTTTAGTTTTAACGAATTACAAATGCAAATCAACTTAATTCATGAATGTAATTTTGGTGGCTACTATGGACTAGATGTTGTCTGTGTCTGTAGATATAAGCTTAATAGGCTAGATGGGTTCAAGGTTTCTCAGCTGTACAGTCAGTCTGAATAGAGCCTTGGATAGAGCTAGCTCTATGTCAGAATTTGTGTTGCCTGCCCTGTAAATATTTTGGCTACTCTCCTATGGGGCTATTCTCAGAAAAAAGACTGCCTTGCTTCATCATCAAGCTCAAGTTGTTCTGTCCATCACCAGAGAGCAGTGTTATTGTTAGCCTTCAATCAATGACTAGAATTCCACTGAAAACTAAAGCCCATTAACAGATTGTTAAAAGCCATCAACAAGCCATTGTGTGACATATTATTTAACGATCTCCCAATCATCATTAAAACGGCACCTTGAGATGTGAATGTACACTAAAAACGTGCCAATGACAGGAATTATACACCCAACAACCAAACCTGTATTATACTACAGCTAGTGGGATGAAACTTGCTGCTGTCTGCATGGAGACGGCCATCTTGCCAGGCGCTATTTGAGTCACTTTAAGTTGAACACAGCGCCAATGTCAATACTTTTGGATTGTTTTTTTTTTCATCTGCGATAATATCAGTTAATATGTAGGTGGTGTTTATAAGTAACCCGACTCCTCTTAGCTAAAACATTAGCATAAAAGTTCGGTAGTTAGCGCGCTAACAAAAGTCAGCATGAGTGTGGCATCTGCAATATGCTGAAGTGAAACTAAGCTTTTTTGTTAAATTCTAACGAATAACAATTAATTCTCTTACTGTTGGTGTTCTCACAAGTAGTTGTAGATTGAAGCACATCTTCCTACAACCTCTTCCAACAACCCCAGAAAGTAATCTGGTGATTAATCCAGGAATCACACTATCCAGCCATTATTTTGAATGGAACTAATACGCTACCGGTAGCATAAATGCACAGGCAGTGGTTGACATTAGGAGATGAGACACAGATAAACGGTCCGCTCGCCCGCTCCACACTCCGGGAGATGCTGTGACAGCTCTGTGTTAAGTTCTAAGTTGGGTTCAGAAATTATAAAAAGACACAGAGGGATCGAACGTCTGTGGAAAAAAACAGAACCTTGTGTGTTGTTGACAGCTAATTATTAGCACTGAACAGAGAAGCTCCATCAACACTGTATGCTTATCGACATTCTGTAGGCTATGTCCAAACACACAATGTCCAGTTTCATTTATGTTTTTGACGACAACGGCATCACCAATCCATAGCATGCAGTTTAGTTATCTTTACACATATTTCTGCTCATAGAGCAGTAAACAGTGCAAGGTGCCTTGCCATGTAGAGCGAGTTGTTGACACTGCTCTGAGACCGCGGCATGAAAGCGGCGAGTCGGCGACTGCTAGTAGACCGGCTGTGGTGGTCCAACTCGAGCGAGATACTGAAGTAGCACGCTTTCCTAAGACCTGCCCCCTTCTTCGTCTGATTGGTTAACAATGTTAGCGTTAGTGCGCTCCTTTTCTACCATTGGCTGACAAACGCAGGAGGGATTTTGGTTGCCTTTTTATTTACAGTTGTGCTCATATGTTTACATACCCCAGCAGAATAAACGCTTTCTTCGCGATTTCTCACAAAATATGAAGGATTACACAAAACCTTTTTTTCACTCATTGCTAGTGACTAGCTTAAGATATTTATTAGCAATGTTCTGTGTTTACTCTTTCAAAAGCATGATCACAACCCAAACTACCCAAATGACCCTGTTCAAAAGTTTACATACCCTAGTTTCTAATGCTGAATATGGCCCTGTTTAACATCAGGGACCGCTCTAAATTGTTTGTGGTAGTTGTGGATAAGGCTCTTAATGTTCTCAGATGACAAAACAGCACATTCTTCCTGGCAGAATGGTTGTTTCCTATAATATTTTTGGGTGTCTTGCTGGAACCTCACATTTGAGGTTTCCCCTGAATGGCTCAATGATGTTGAGATCAGGAGAGTGAGACGGTCGCTCAAAAACTTCATTTTATTCTTTCTGAAGCTAGTGACGGGTTGATTTGGCTTTCTGTGTTGAAATATTGTCATGTTGGCATGTCCAAACAATGGACCATGTGCAGTTTCAAGGCTGATGTGTGTCAAGTTTCCTCCAGTATTTTTCACAGGGCAATGTATTCATCATTCTGCGAGTATGGATCAAAAGTATAATGCATTTGTAACTCAAATGTCCCCATGAAATCAGTGGTCCATGACCATGTTTCACAGAAGGGTATGGTGTAACTTTCATCATAGGCTCCATTGACTGTTCTCCAAATGGTACTGTTAATAGTGGCCTAAAAAAGTTCCATATTGATCTCATTTTTCCAAATGACTTTGTCACAGGCATTTTGATGCTTCTCACTGTGCTATTTGGTGTATCATATGCAAAATAACATGTTTGCATTTTTGTGGTAATGGCTTTCTCCTGGCAACCCCCAACAGCCCATCTTTCCTCAAGTGCCTCTTTCCTGTACAGTTTAAAACATTTTTTCATGTTGTCCTATATTTCACATTAAGTTATTTTTTGGTTGTCCTATGCCTCCTGAACAATTTCCCTTGCAATGATCATTGCAATGCAATGATTCCCTTGCCCATTGGCTTGATTCCAACCAAACTCCTCATATTGCATTTCTGAATTGAAATTCCAACGGTGCCAACATGACAATATTTCGACACAGAAAGCCAAGTCAACCCGTCATTAGCTTCAGAAAGAATAAAATGAAGGTTTTTGAGCGACCATCTCACTCTCCTGATCTCAACATCATTGAGCCATTCAGGGGAAACCTCAAATGTGAGGTTCCAGCAAGACACCCAAAGATATTATAGGAAACAACCATTCTGCCAGGAAGAATGTGTTGTTTTGTCATCTGAGAACATTAAGAGCCTTATCCACAACTACCACAAACAATTTAGAGCGGTCCCTGATGTTAAACAGGGCCATATTCAGCATCAGAAACTAGGGTATGTAAACTTTTGAACAGGGTCATTTGGGTAGTTTGGGTTGTGATCATGCTTTTGAAAGAGTAAACACAGAATATTGCTAATAAATATCTTAAGCTAGTCACTAGCAATGAGTGAAAAAAAAGGTTTTGTGTAATCCTTCATATTTTGTGAGAAATCGCGAAGAAAGCGTTTATTCTGCTGGGGTATGTAAACATATGAGCACAACTGTATTTATTTACAGTCAATTTATTTCCGAGTATTTTTTATTTTTTTAACCCACGGTCAATCGCTGCAAGCCGGAAATCCGGCATGGTGCCGGAGAACTTTAATCCCTGGACTGGGCGCAGCCATCTTTGCTTTTTTCGCGCCCTGTGGGCTCCTCCCACAGACGTAGCTCCGCCTAGTGGAGACTATCGCAGCTGTGAGCCATAGAAATGCATACGATTTCAAACGGTGATTACAACGTTATCAAAGTGGGTGTCAGTCATTTTTTGTAAGATTTTGACAAGTCGTAACGTCTAAATTCTCACTCCACTAATGAAATTACCCTCACTACCACCAAACGTTTTATTAGAGAGCCAGAAGCTGAGCGGTCTTGCCAGATCGGGCGGTTTTCCGCACAATCGGGCTGTTGAGGAAAGCGGTCTGTGGGTAGAAATGGGTAAAAATAATCAGTATCATCTGGCAACCCTGAAGCCGACTGTTTCCATTGCCGCTTATGCAGGTTTGTGGATATTTGTGACACTGAATCGGCCATGCTTACGTGTATAAAGCTTATTTTATGTACTTTACTCAGATGTAATGACAACTATGTATATAGGTATGTATATTTCTTAAATAAGCTGTACGTTTTCAGTACTGTGCTATTATTAATAGCCCCCCCAAAAGGACTCTGAAGGTAACCTAGCAACAACACGGCACTTTTCTAGAACATTAATTTATACTAGAGCTATTGTTCTAAAGACGTTACACATGGCCTGGTGAGGTCAGAGTGGTCTTTTCGTATTACATGACACCAACATAACGCTGTGTACAAGGACACGCAATACATGAAGCACATGTAGGCTATATGGGAAGGTGAAGATATGTGAAATTTAACCGACCATGGGACACGACATGTTAATTACCAAACACATCGCAGCTGTGAAAATAACGCACGAGCCCCTTGAGAGCGATACTTTTATGGAACTTTAATTTGGACTTCCTCTAAAGACGTTAAGGTCTAGTTCAAGAAAGTGCCAGACCAGACGAAAGCCACAACTTGAAAGATCCGGGCTTCAGTAAAACAAAGAAACGACACTCTCCGAGTGAGTATCTCTTTTCTGTTCTTTCGTTTAGACATACTCAAATAAAGACCTTTCTCGGAGATGACATTGAATCTACTTGGTATGCCTGCACAATCTGCATCTTGAACCAGTGTTGCAAAAAAAATCTTTAAAAAAAAACCCATCGGTGCATGACGTCATTACGTAATTACGGGAGTCTCCACCAAGATGGCGGACTACGATTCTGAGGCTCTGAGAAATCCGAAAATTTCGAGGGGCATTGCCAGTCTAGGTTAATACAGGTCTGTGGGCCCTGCTAATTGACGGAGACACAGATGTCTCCGTGAAAGAGTGCGTCATTGTCTTCGGTCGCTGCATCAGAAGAGGAAAGCCAGTCAACTTGTTGATCGGCCACATTGAAGTGGAACATGCGCATGCGCAAGGTAAGACACCGTCATGTGTACAGCTATGAATGTGTAAGAGGCTCCCTCTAGTGCTATGATTTGATATTGTTAATATTTTTTCCATTGCAACTTTGATTTATTTACAATCAAATACAATTGCAATATTCGGATAGATTGTATTTTTATATGTAAAAAAAGCATTATTGTAATGTAATTTTCTAGGCTATGTATAATTCAAAATCAAATGTGTATTGTATTGTTAAAATATTGATATGTACTTAATTGTAGTACTGTCTTCATTTTCTTCATAGGGCTTTATGCTGCCCCAAAAAAGGCATTTGAAGCTCTTGGAGAGGAGTGCCGTGGCTGGCTGCAGAAGACAATCGCCCTGGGCGCAGATGGCGCGGCAGTAAACCTGGGCCACAGAGGTGGTGTCATAGCCCTCATGCAACAGGAGGCAGGGGACCACATTGTCCCTTTCCACTGCATGCCTCACAGGTAAGAAAAGAAGACAAGTTACGTCGTACACATTTCAAAACTACTCTCATTACTATTGTTTTCATCTGCCTTTGGTAAGGATTTAGGTTTGTTATCTAGATTCCACAGTCTTGTAAGATAATACTGCCTATAATACTTTCCCTCTGTCTCTTTCTCAGGCACATTGAATGGCATTTGTGTAAGATGATTTGCTATACAAATACTATTGATATTTATATCCAATGATTATACTGTATTGTGGAGTATTTTATTTTAATAGAATTTATCTATCTACATGTGAAATTGTGCCTCTTTTCAGACTGGAGTTGGCAATGTTGTCAGTCCAAAGAGAGAGCCCACTCATCGGCCAGTAGTATGACCTCCTGCACCTGATTTGGAAAACCTACCGCTTCAGCCCAAGGTCCATGAGGGAGCTGAGGGCCATTGCATCTGACTTGGGGATAAGCGCTTTGATGCCCAGTGGTGTGAAGGGGACAAAGTAGCTCCTACATGTGTCCAGAGCACTGAACACATTTCTGAAGCCTGCTGGTGCAGTTCACTGCAATTTATTACCACATGGACCATTTGGCAGGCACAGCTGCCAATGCTGACATAGCAGGCCGGGCTGCAAAGGTCAGTAGGCTACATGCATTCACAATATTAATTTATTTAGTTAATTCCCTTGAATAAATGTAATGAATTTAGCCAAACAGTAATATGTGACCATTGTTTTACTACGATATAGGTTGAGAAATCAATGGAGAACGCACATTTTGTGGCATTCTGCCATTTTATGTGCATTGTTTTCAGTGGCATTAGCCAGTTCAGCCTCCTGCTCCAGAGGGATGAGGTTATCCTACCACAGGTAAGAAAAGTACATTTAACTGAGCTGGAGTTGTGCCTCTGGTCATCATTATCTGTGTTAACAGTATGATGCTGTTAAATGTACAGGCAGTGTGCGGCCTGGACAAGCTGTTGATGACAACGGAGGCAATGCATGCAAGGCCCAAGCCAGGTGGTAGAGTTCCTGGATGACCTGGCGGAGCAGGGGAGGCAGCAGACAAATGGAGATGCCACATACAAATTCCAGGTACACCAATGGTTTTGCCTACCACTGTGATCAGTGAACAGTGTATTTTGTAGAGAAACATTTCTAACATTTAAAACCTCTTGTTTATGCCACACAGACAATACTGCTCAAAGGCGAGGCACCAGAGCTGACTGCTGGCACCAGGTTCAGCAAAGCAATCGGGGCAACAGTAAAATCAACAGTCAACCACCTGAAGGCGAGGTTCAGCAGCATCCTTGGCAAGTGTAGTTACCACATCCTATAAATGTCTTGGAAATTATGCATATTTTAACCCATGTAATCAATACCCTGCAATATCTGTAAGTTGCTTTAGAGCTAAGTGTAATAATTATTATTTTCTAAAAATGAACTTGTTCTTACAGTTGGAGAGCCTTCTGCAGCCAGTACAACCAAGGCTGTGAATGCTTTTAATATCTTTAATCACGAATGCTGGCCAGAAAATCGTGAGGCCTTGGTTGATTATGGTGAAGAGGACCTTGATTTTCTTTTAAACCATTTTTCCTCAGTTCTGCAAAGGTACGTAGTTAGTGGGTTACTGAAATGTTATGTTGACTGATAATAAGTATGTTGTGAACCTAAAGTCTGATTGTCTGTGTACTTCTTTTCAGAAATGGTGTTAACACCGATCATGCCAAGGAGGAGATTGTGGGTTTGAAATTGCTCATCTCGCAGATCTTCAAAGACAAGTCGTACCTAAGCCTGTGGGAGATGATGCTGACGAAGGAGCCATACTGCACTGACTTTAAGGTTCATTTAAAAAATGTGGTTGTTTTTCTTATGTTTGAGTCAGTTTTCTATATTGACACATTGCTGAATTAAATATCTTGAATGCATTTCCCAGAACATCCTGCACCTTGTGCAAATTATGCTGGTGCTCCCTGTGTCTGCTGCAATCTCCGAGAGAGGGTTCTCCACACAAAAAAGAATTAAGTCCGATACTTGGGCATCCCTGCACCCAGACACAGATGCCGACCTAATTCGCATCTCTGTAGAGGGGCCAAGTCTCGAGGACTTCGATGCAACGGAGAGTCTTGCGGCCTGGTTTGGCCAAGGCCAGAGGGCAAGGAGGCCAAATTTCAAAAGTTAGCCCACTGAGCCCTGAACACACACACACACACACCAATGTTGTGCGTGAACGCGTTCAAAAGAACGCGTTCATTGAACACGCTCATTTTTTCGTGAACGTTGAACTGAACGCAACACATTTTTTAATAAAGAACTTGAACGTGAATTAGTTCACATTACGTGTCATGAACGGCAGACATCAATGTAAATGAACGTTGGATTTTTTTTTCCATTGAAAGCTGAGTGACATCTGTTTTCTCTTTTGAAACGCAACGAGAGAAAGTTCCCCCCTTCTCTCTCTCGCTGGTGCCGCTTGTATCATCAGTGAGAATTTCTTTTGACATCTGTGTGCGCAATGCATTGTGGGCAACGTAGTGTCCGGCTGAGAATAGTTGAATAACATAGGCTTAGTTATTGCTGCTTACGCACGACGTTACCCATGATGAATTGCGGCGGAGAGAGAGAGAGAGAGAGAGAGAGAGAGAGAGAGAGAGAGAGAGAGAGCGCGAGAGAGCGAGAGGCAGACAGACCAAGCGCTGCATTTAAAAAGTGGTTCGTGGAAGGGATGGCACGGAGACAGACACCGATTATCCTTATGAACATTTAAACCACCTGCGCAGCAAAAACAGTAAGGACATCCACAACGTCCTGTTCGAATTTGAAATGGGACATTGAGTTAAAACATCCATCCAGTGTGAATGCATTTGCATGCCCTCGAGGGTCATAAGTGGGAGAAGACCCCTACCAAGCCCAAACGTAGCAAAGATGACACTGCCAGCAGCCTCCAAGAGGTCCGTGATGGTCTCACAGGTGCAGGTAGATCAACTGATTATCGACTACTACATTGTGGAAGATGTACAAACTCTAAACAAAAAATCACTGTATCACACATGTGTTATAAGTGTGTTACACAGTTTCCTTAAAAATATATAGGCATATTTGTGCATTTGACTTTTGCCTTCATTAGGTCTACCTTCATTCAAGAGTTTTGCTCATGTAAATTAATTCATAAACAAACAGATAGGCTATAGGCCTATAATATAATATCATATAACATTATATATACATAGGCCTATTTCATTTTTTTATTTTTTTATTTATTGAAATGCTAGTAGACTTCATTGCAATAGGCTAGAACTGGTCTACCTTGTCTGTACTGCATGCTGCAAGTTCCATCACCTGATATGAAACCCACAATTGCAGCGTCATGAGTCTAGTCAGTTTCAAAGAATGTATGATTTCTAGCTCGTGGTGTGAAAAAAGTAGGCCTATTTATTTGAATATTTCACGAAAAAAAAGAACTGAACTGAACTTTGAACTAGTTCACAATTAAAATTGTGAACTTTGAACGTGAACTGTTCACTTTGAGCATCTATGAACTGAACTTGAACTAGTTCAGAAAATCTGTGAACTGGCACAACACTGACACACACACACTCACACACACACTCACACACAGACACACACANACACACACACACACGTTATCATTGTTATCAGGTGCACTGTGTAGGAGTGTGGCCTGTAGGTAGTAGAGTAGAGAGTAGAGTAGAGTAGACTTTATTGTCACTATATAAATATAGCGAGATTATGTTTAGTAGCAACCCACAAATGCCCACCAAATAAAATATATATTAACAGTAAATAAATAATATATAAAAATCCATAAAAATCCATGTGCATCTCACAGTATCGATAGTCTTGAAGTATTGAGGGGGCGAATTGAGTTTAAGAGTCTAATGGCAGTAGGGTAAAAGCTGTCCTTCATTCTCGTAGTGCGGGCACGCAGAGTCCTAAAGCGCCTGCCAGATGGTAGCATGGTGAAGAGCCTGTGACCAGGGTGTGTGTGATCTTTAAGGATGTTTAATGCTCTGTTTGTGCAGCGTGTATGGTGGATCTCCTCAAGTGTGGGTAGTTGACATCCAATGATTCTCTCTGCTGTTTTAATGATGCGCTGTAACATCTTCTTGTTGTCGTGTGTGCAGCTGGTGTACCAGGATGTAATGCTGTATGTAATTACTGATTCAATTGTACACCTGTAGAAGTTAGTGAGCAGATCTCGTGGTAGCTGGGCCTTCTTTAGAGTGCGAAGGAAATATAGCCTTTGGGATCCCTTTCTAGCCATTGCAGAGGTGTTGGCGCTCCATGACAAGTCCTCGCTGATGTGCACACCCAGGAATCTGAAGCTCTGTACAACCTCCACTGGCTCCCCTCCGATGTTGATGGGTTGGTGGTAGTGGTTGCCCTGGCCACACCGCCTGAAGTCCAGGATCACCTCCTTCGTTTTCTTGGAGTTCAGGGCCAGGTTGTTGTCTTGGCTCCAGCGTGCCAGCTGCTCCACCTCCTCTCTGTAGGCCGTCTCGTTGTTGTCAGAGATCAGGCCAATCACGGTTGTGTCGTCAGCAAATTTAATGATGGTGTTTGTGCTGTGCTTAGGATCACAGTCATGAGTGAAGAGGGAGTACAAAAAAGGGCTCAACACACATCCCTGCGGCGCGCCTGTATTTAGGGTGATGGGTCTTGAAAGATGTTTTCCCATGCGTACAGACTGAGGTCTGTCACTGAGGAAGTCCAGTATCCATCTGCAGACATGGGGACTGAAGCCGAGGTTGTACAGCTTAGTGGCCAGCTTGATAGGGGGAATGGTGTTAAAAGCGGAGCTGTAGTCAATGAACAGCATTCGCACATAGCTGTTTGGTTTCTCCAGGTGTGAGAGGGCAGTGTGAATGGCCAATGAAATGCCATCCTCTGTAGATCTATTCGCCCTGTAGGCAAATTGATGCGGGTCGAGGGATGGTGGAGTGATGGACTTGAGGTGTGCTAGCACCAGTCTTTCAAAGCATTTCATCACAATAGATGTGAGCGCTACAGGGCGGTAGTCATTGAGAGACTTGATGGCCGCCTGCTTGGGAACAGGAACGATGGTACTGGTTTTCAGACAAATGGGGACTGCAGCTTGTTCTAGGGAGATGTTAAATATGGAGGTAAAGACTGCACTTAGTTGGCCTGCACAGTGCTTTAGGACCTTCCCAGGGACCCCGTCTGGTCCTGGTGCTTTGTGAGGGTTAATGCTGCTGAGGGCTCGCCGAACCTCGTGCTCGCTTAACACCAGGCCTACATGTGGGGCATTGTCTATCAGTTCAGTGGGGGAGTGAGGGATGGGTCCCTCATCGAACCGTGCAAAAAAGTTGTTGAGGTCATCCGGGAGAGTTGAATTGTGAGAGCTGGGCAGACAGGGGTTTGTGCTCTTGTAGTTGGTGTAGGATGTAATGCCCTGCCACATACGTCTGGGATCAGAGTTCACAAAGTGCTGTTCTATTTTTACTTTATACGAGTGTTTAGCTTCCTTGATGCCCCTCTTCAAGTTGGCCCTGGCTACGGTGTAATTTGATTGATCACCAGAGTGAAATGCATCGTCTCTAATTGCCAGCAGGTTCTGGACTTGACTGTTCATCCAGGGCTTGCGGTTTGGAAATGTGTAAATGGTCTTGTGGATGGTGACATTATCAACACAGAAGTTAATGTAGTCCAGAACTGTAGATGCATATGTATTTAAGTCTGATTGATTAAAAAGTTCCCAGTCAGTGTCCTCAAAACAATTTTGCAAACGTTCAATTGCTCCTTCAGGCCAGACTTGGATGACCTGGCTAGTGGGCTTTGACCTGGCGATGAGCGGCTTAGTATTGACAATATGAATACTTACAACATGATGGTTTTGTCAAGTAGTTTTAAAAAGACAACACTTGTGAATGGGTAGGATGAACTCTGGAAATTAACTGCTAAAATATTACACGGTTCACTTTTAATGCAATAGGCTACTTACACTTACGTATCTACAAACCTGTTCAAACCTGCACTTAAGAGTTAGATTTAATTGTTTAATTGACCTATTGTTTTAAACAGCTGTTTAATGTTGCTTTGTTTGTGCTGTATTAATTAAAACTGTTTGTCAAATTATACTTTCTCAAGTCAGTTATTGCCGGTGTAACAAAAAAAGAACCTTTTGCGCTATACAATACAGTTCAAATTTTAGGTGCACCTAAGTTTTGTGTTGGTGCACCTAAAAAAAAAATTAAGGCGCACCAGTGCAACCAGTGCAAAAAGTTAGTCTGGAGCCCTGTTTTGTAACAACAATGCTGGCATAAGTGTGTAGGTCATTAAAATCTGCCAGCCTGTCAATAGCCTATTCCAAAATATTTGGATCTTGTACCTTTATGCTTGTCTCTTGGGTCCAAATAAAAGTAATCAAATGTGTGTGTGTGTGTGTGTGTGTGTGTGTGTGTGTGTGTTTGTGTGTGTGTACCTTTAATCATCAGGTTGACTGTGTGCTCCCCAACTAATGTGTATGGGTCCCCCCTGAAGATCCTCACTGTGTATGTTCCTGAGTCGCTCCTCTCTGCAGGGTTGATGATCAGGGTCCCGTTACCAGCTACGACCTGCCACCTCCTCCAGGGGAACGGGCTGGAGGCAACCACTGTTCCCTCTCTAATATCAAAAACATGGTCGCCTTTTTCATTCCTAAAGTACAGTGCATATCCTGTGGTGTTCCTCATCAGCTGCAGCATCACAGGTCCTCCCAGAGCCCCATAACACACACTAGCATCCTGAGTAGCATCACACACAGACTCAGACAGCCCTGCAGGGGGGGGGCGGGGGGGGGGGGGGGTGGAGAGAGGGGGGGGGGGGGGGGTGAGAGAGAGAGAGGGAGAGAGAGAGAGGGAAAGAGAGAGAAGGGTGTGCGGGGGTTAGACTCAAATCACAGACCCTGAATTATGAGTTATGGTACACTGAAAAATGTGTGTGTGTGTGTGTGTGTGTGTGTGTGTGTGTGTGTGTGTGTGTGTGTGTGTGTGTGTGTGTGTGTGTGTGTGTGTGTGTGTGTTCAAAAGGGGGGACTTTACTCTTTTGTGTATCAGCCTGCATGTGAGTTAGGCACGTGTGTGTGTGTTTGTTTACAGCATTGAGACCTTGGGCGCTGATAAGCGACCTGTATCTGTATCCACTCAGACACATGGGTATTTCAACAAGCCCTCTGTCCCTGCCAGTGTACAAACGGAGCCACTGACTGGCGAAAGCACACACACAGATGACGTAGCCGAGTCCCTCTCTGCTCAAGTGGAAAACAACGGCATGACTGACCCATCAAAACACACAACTCGCCACAAATTGAACCAGCTTTTGGAACAGCTGGAAGACCTGTCACAGAAACTGTCAGCAAACCGCTCGCCGGAGATCAAGTGTTCACCTCCTTGTCGGACTGGCAAAATGCCATCGGCATCACCAATTCCACCACCCAGGTCTGCCAAAAAGCGACTGTCAACACAGGAAATAGGAAATGTGGTTTCCTCAAAACCAAACTCACCCCCCAGATGTGGCGAAACGCAGCCACCAGCATCAAGCCCTGGCAACGGCGACAAAATGCAATCACCAATGGAATCACAACCTTTCCGGAATGACGAAACACCATCTTCATCTCCAAGACTGAGATTTCCAGCAACTATGGCGAGACTACTCCCCTTTGCCAGATCTTCCTTTTCCACCCCCAGACATTCCTACCAAGCTTATGCGGATATTTCTCAAGGTCAACCTCATTCTACCGCAAAATCTGAAATAATACTTCCATCCACTACTGCACCCAAAAAAGGCAGGGCCCCACCACCACCTGTCTGTGCTCTGGAGTACAATAGTATCAGTGATGATGACCTTGTTGAAAGCACAGTCTGATATCAACTGGGTCCCTACCCACATAGTAACAGTGGTTTTGAAAATAAGCAGATAAGGGGACCCGTGGACAATCTTATTCCAGTTCTAACAACTCAGCGAGGTCTCTTGAGGACACGTATACATTCCCCCAAGAGGGCAAGCATGGAAAATCTAAGAGTTGTCCCAAAAAAACTCACTCAGAATACCACAGTGGAAATGCCTCCAATGCTCAATGCTAAACTAGCTTTACAGAATGCCAGATCTCTAAGGAACAAGCCTTTTGTTGTCAATGAGTTTATCTGTACCCACAACCTTGATTTTTTATTTTTAACTGAAACATGGCTGGAAAAATCCACTAGCTCTATCACACTTATAGAAGCAACTCCGCCACACTTTCATTTCATTAGTAGAGAAAGGCAGAATAAACAGGGAGGGGGATAGCAATTATTTTCAAGGCACTGTTTCAATGTCAATGAATACTTGAATACTTAGCTGCAGTTCTAAAATGTTCTTCTGACACGCTGTTATTAACTATTTACAGACCTCCAAGACTTTCTGCACCACTCTTCTTAGAGCAATTTGGTGAGCTGTTGTCGAATGTTTGTGTGGACTATGAAAGCTTGTTTATATCAGGCGATTTCAATTTCCACGTGAACGACTTAGAGAATGTCTATGCTAAGGAATTTTTAAGTCTTATTGACATTTTTAGCCTTACACAGCATGTAACAGGACCAACACACAACCAAGGTCACACTCTAGACCTAATAATAACAAAAGGCCTTAATGCTTGTGCTAGTGTCAAAGACTATGGCTTTTCTGACCATTACTGCATTTTTTCTGATGTTTCTATGTAAACGTATAATCAACTGTGAGACAGCCTCACTCTTTCAGCAAGCACTTTCAGAGATCCAAAGTCAAACTTCAGAGAATGCTGATGATCTCATGGTTAATTTTAATTCAAGGATGACCCATATTATGGATGTTATTGCCCCCGAAAAAACAGTGGGACATGAAAAAGCACCTTGGAGAATGAATCCCACAGTTATATTGCTAAAGCAAGAATGCAGGAGGGCTGAAAGACAGTGGCGTAAATCCAAACTTGAAGTCCACTACCAAATCTATAAACACACACTCTTGAAATACAACCAAGAAATTTCTAAAGCTAGACAATCTTTTTTCTCTGACATAATTAACAGAAATATTAATAATGCACGCGTCCTGTTTGGCACTGTGGAAAAGCTAGCAAGGCCCCCAAATCACATTCCCTCTGAGTTCCTCTCAGTCAGCAAATGCAATGAGTTCACATCCTTATTCAAAGGAAAGATTGAAAAAATACGTACAAATATACTCACACATGTGCAACCGACCCAAGATTCGGACCAACTTGCTACGGTGAAGTTAAATCCTAACCTCATGAGAAATTTTCATTTAGTTGATGTGGACATTCTTAATAGAACGGTACAAAGTCTTAGCTCCTCTACATCTGACTTAGATATTCTACCAACAGCCTTCTTCAAATCCATCTTACATCTAATATCACCAGATGTACTTCAGATCATCAACACCTCACTACAAACAGGCATATTCCCAGGCTGTCTGAAAGAAGCAGTTGTGAAACCCTTACTGAAAAAGAACAACCTGGATGCACTGGTACTAAACAACTATAGGCCCATATCCAATCTACCATTCATGGGTAAAATAATAGAGAAAATTGTTTTTAACCAATTAACTGCCTTTCTAATGTCTAATAGCTATTTTGATAAGTTTCAATCAGGTTTCCGTGCCTACCACGGCACTGAAACAGTTCTAATTAAAGTTTTTTTTTCGATTGCCTACACACAATTTTCGGAATCGGTCTTCGAATTCTCAAAACTCTACACACAAATCTCCAAACCTCACACACAACGGGCCAAACTCTTCACTACCTCTGAAAAATGCACGTCTTGTCTCAAAACAATGTACTCTCTCCTACAGTTTTTCTTGATTGCCTCCACACAAGTTCTGGTACTTCACACACAATTCTCGGAACATCTCACTCATTTCCCAACTCCCCTAACCAATGTCACTGAACACTAAACACAATTCCTACTTAACACTCAAATTCCAGTTTTAAAACACACTCTTTTCACACCATTACACACAATTCTCTGGATTACACTCAATTTTCATAAGGAAAAACACTGGGTTTCTCATGGAACACACTGTCATTCACAACACTACAATTAACTGCAACTATGTTCACTTCCTCATCATATGGGCAAACTCTCTTCATACCGGTTTACAATCTGAAATCATCACCCCATAAGGACACACATTGCATGTCATATTGATGAAAAATGAGTGGATGCAAGGAGAAAACCCATTTGTTTAGTTTTTGAACTAAAAATATGTTATACAAGACATAACTTTCATGTGGTTACCCAATATTTTACAATACATTAGTGCAATTTTTAAATATTTTTAAAAATATGTAAAATATATACACGTCTGTGTACTCCGAGTCTAAAAACAATATTTCAGTATTTTACTACAGAAAAATACCCTCTTTAGTAAGTAGAACACTGAAGAAAATAAGTTTCTACTGTTTCAAGTTGAGTAGGCCCTATAGAGTTTTTTTTCATAGCAATAGGCTATACAGTAATGTAATGGGTTTTTTGTACTGCCAAATAGGCAGTATTGTGTTATTTTTGTGAAAAAGACATAAAAAATCTTTTTGTTTCTGTTTGTGTGTTGTGGGAATGAAGTTTTTCCAACTTATGTCACAGTATCCATGCAATCCAGAACAAAAAAAGCCCATGTTACTGGGAGAAATTAGTTTTACCCTGTGCCCAACAGTGTTTTAATGGGTCTGCAAATGTGTATTGTAGTGACTGTCTGTGTGTGTCATTTGACGACAAAATGAGGTTTTTATAAGAGAGTACATTGTTTTGAGACAAGACGTGCATTTTTCAGAGGTAGTGAAGAGTTTGGCCCGTTGTGTGTGAGGTTTGGAGATTTGTGTGTAGAGTTTTGAGAATTCGAAGACCGATTCCGAAAATTGTGTGTAGGCAATCGAGAAAAACTGTAAAAACCTCATTTTGTCGTCAAATGACACACAGAGACAGTCACTACAATACACATTTGCAGACCCATTAAAACACTGTTGGGCACAGGGTAAAACTAATTTCTCCCAGTAACTTGGGCTTTTTTTGTTCTGGATTGCATGGATACTGTGACATAAGTTGGAAAAACTTAATTCCCACAACACACAAACAGAAACAGAAAGATTTGTATGTCTTTTTCACAAAAATAACACAAAGATACTAAAGAGGGTATTTTTCTGTAGTAAAATACTGAAATATTGTTTTTAGACTCGGAGTACACAGACGTGTATATATTTTACATATTTTTAAAAATATTTAAAAATTGCACTAATGTATTGTAAAATATTGGCTAACCACATGAAAGTTATGTCTTGTATAACATATTTTTGAGTTCAAAAACTAAACAAATGGGTTTTCTCCTTGCATCCACTCATTTTTCATCAATATGACATGCAATGTGTTACCTTACGGGGTGATGATTTCAGATTGTAAACCGGTATGAAGAGAGTTTGCCCATGTGATGAGGAAGTGAACATAGTTGCAGTTGATTGTAGTGTTGTGAATGACAGTGTTTTCCATGAGAAACCCAGTGTTTTTCTTTATGAAAATTGAGTGTAATCCAGAGAATTGTGTGTAATGGTGTGAAAAGAGTGTGTTTTAAAACTGGAATTTGAGTGTTAAGTAGGAATTGTGTTTAGTGTTCAGTGACATTGGTTAGGGGAGATGGGAAATGGGTGAGATGTTCCGAGAATTGTGTGTGAAGTACCAGAACTTGTGTGGAGGCAATCGAGAAAAACTGTAAAGTTATGAATGACATAAGATTGAATTCTGATGCTGGCAAATCATCCGTCTTGGTGCTACTCGATTTAAGCGCAGCTTTCGATACAGTTAATCATTCTATACTACTACATAGACTGGAACACTGGGTTGGCTTTACAGGCATAGTGATCAACTGGTTAAAATCGTACTTACAACAAAGAAGTTTTTTGTCGCCATTGGAAGACATACTTCATCACCGATGTCTCTGGATTGTGGGGTCCCCCAGGGCTCCATTCTGGGACCACTACTGTTCAATCTGTATATGTTGCCACTGGGATGGCACAAACCCCCCCGAAAACCGAAACCGTACAATTCACACACATACCGAACCGAACCGTGCAATCCGTCACAAACCGCAATTCATGTACTGCCCAGAAAAATATGTAAAACAGAGATTCTAGGAGTATCTTATCCAGTCTCTCTGATTAGCAAATTAGCGTATAAGACCAATCAATTAGCCAATTGAAAGAGGGCATTTGGAATACTCAGACAGCGCACATCAGCTGACGACAGTTTTAAGTGCAAGCGCAGGTTAGCACAAGAGGCAGTTCTCAGACTTATGCAAAAGGTCAAATTCAACTTGCGCATCATCACTTTATAACTGCAGTTATATAAATATTGTTTAATATTCCCAGTGCACCATTTATCATGAACTTAAAAAAAAAGAACCGTAGAGAACCGAAAACCGTGACCTTGACACCGTGATATGAACCGAACCGTGAATTTAGTGAACCGTACCACCCCTAGTTGCCACTGGGACACATTATCGAGAATAACTCCATAAATTACCATAGCTATGCGGATGATACCCAGCTCTACTTATCTATGTCCCCCAATGACTACACCCCCCTTGAATCACTCTATCATTGCATGGACCAAATTAACAAATGGATGTCTCACAATTTCCTCCAGCTGAACACAGATAAAACTGAAGTAATTATATTTGGGGAAAGAGAGGAGAGACAAAAGATTGCTACTATCCTTGAAACGAAGGGACTGAAAGCAAGGGAAACAGTTAAAAATCTTGGGGTCCTCATTGACAGTGACCTAAACTTCAACAGTCACATGAAAGCTATTACTAAGTCTGCATTTTATCACATAAAAAAACGTCTCTAAATTTAGGGGCCTGATGTCTAAACATGATCTGGAGAAGCTAATACATGCCTTCATTTCTAGTAAAGTTGATTACTGTAACAGTCTTTTTACTGGCCTCCCCAATAAGACCATTAAACAGCTTCAACTTGTACAAAATGCAGCTGCAAGGGTTCTTACAAAGACAAGGAAGTTCGACCACATTACTCCAATTTTAAGATCGCTGCATTGGCTCCCAGTAAGCTACAGAATTGATTTTAAAGTTCCCATGGCATGAAATTTCCATGGTCCTTCGGTGCTTTGTATGGGTTTGCGGGGGTGTCAGGATGCTATATCCGCAATTTTTCTCAAAATAAAGCTGAAATGCGCCATTTAGGCCTCTTTGGTGAAAAGGCTCCTCTCCCTGTGCGTCGATCTGATAATGATATGCAACAGGAGGGGGAGGGGGGCAGGAGGGGGAGTGTCGTTGATGAGCGGGGGCGGAGCCGCGGGCTAAAGCTGTGTTGTTGTGGTGGTGCGGCAGGTTAGCTGTTACCTAGAGTTAGCAATTTGCCCTAGTTAGCAATGGCACGTCCAGCACCTGATGGAACTTACTCTCGCTTGTTTTGACCCAAAGATGAAACAAACTATTGCCTACCTGCTCATGGGCTTCAGCGCAGGATGCCTCAGAAGGGTGAGTTTGAAATGTTATGTCTGCAATTTGAATTTGTTGAATGGGTAGTTCTGAAGCACTAGTTACTTGCCAGTGAGTTTGTAATACAGCAGCAATCATTCACCACGCAAGGACCTGGCAAGTCACCATCATAAATTACAATATTCTTTTTTTTTTTTTATTTTTTTTTTACTTATGATCAAATAACCCCATTTGATGTGTGTGATGCACGTTACTGGCATCGTAACTGTCTCTAAACCCAGCAACTTTCTCAGTGTGGATGGTTAGCATGCAATTGTAAGTCCTTCTCCTTTGTAATGTTATGATATGCAACACAAATGTGGTAAAAATGTTATAAATTAACGAGGGGGTAGTTGTCAGGTTATAGTAGACTTTTTACACCTTTGATTACAACATTGTTCCGTTTCACCACTGCAATGCTTACCATGCATCACAAGTCTGTTTGAGGAGGTTGGTGTATTACATGACAAAAGGATACTCTATACTAGTTATGATGTACGCACTTCCTCACCATCGGCTGATCATAAAATGTGTCTGCATACAACTTACCGGTATCTGCATTTGAACAGCACCCCTGTGCACTGTATGTGCTGGAGAATCGCCAGCTTTCCTTTGTCCAATACATGGCATTCTAAAAATGCATCCATTATGTCTTGTATTCCAGTGATTCCCAACCTTTTTTGCCCTGTGTACCCACTAATTAATTTTGTCATATCATGAGTACCCCCTCCTTCATGCTCTATATGATCCTCTATACCAGTGGTTCCCAACCTTTTTCTTCAGGGACCCATATTTTTACCATTGTAAGCTTTGGTGACCCAATCGCACGAGCGCCCACACGAGAGGGAGTCACATGATACTCTGTTTCCTGCGAAAACTCATTAGTTATCATTTTATTCCTCAATTTGTCTTCAGTCAAATATAGAATAACTGTTTAATGTATCACTTATATTTAGTTGCTGCTATGCATATATTAGTTTAAATGCTTTGTCATTTATTCAACATGGGCTATATATGGTATTAAAATCAACCCCTTAAAATCAATAGGGCTTTGCGACCCACTGTGGACCTTTGGCGACCCATAGGTTGGATCCCGACCCATAGGTTGGGAACCACTGCTCTATACCAATGTGAGTACACTCCATATATTTGTTAGTATCACATTTTCCACGTACCCCCGGAGGTATATTCACGTACCCCTACTGGTACACGACGTACCCCTGGTTGGGAAACACTGTTGTATACAATAGTGAAATATTCCATGCTCTGTTGACATCACATTTATCCATAGTTGCCAGTTAAGTTTCCATTGTGAAAATTGCATCAGCTCATGTTTACCTGAGAGTAACCTGGCTAACAGTATCAGAAAACTGCCTTTTTTGTAATAAGGTTAGATGCTAGTGTGGAAACTGAGACAATGCCCACAGAAAGAGATAACATTATGCTGCCTAGCTCAGGTCGCATTACTTTCATTTGACACCATCTGTGCATATAAGAGGAAACTTGCCATGTCTTATCTTTATCAGATCACTAAAACTTGGAGAGAAGGCAGGAGAGCCACAACGCATGCTGGAACTTTTTGTACAGAGTTCAGGATCACTATAAGCGGCTAATTCAATTATACAGACAGTGTGCAAATTTATTTACAACAGCATCAAGAATATTAAATTGGAACATGGGAATATTTTATGGAAGGCAAATATTGTATTAAAAGAACAGCAATAACAGTCTCTGTAACCATCTTTTCTATTTTTCCAGCCGTTTCAGGCATTTGTCCAACAGTGATTCGAGTGTTGTCTTGCATATCCATGCCGAGTTCCCCGATGAAGGACGTTGGAACCTCGATACAAGGCTGGCGGTGACCTCCTCTGGCTGGCTCGTCTGAACTGCGCTGACTTGTCTTCTAGGGCACCAACATTGCATTAGTCGCAGGGTTTCCGAAGACCTTTCCACACAAAGCATACAGGAAAAGCAAACTATTGTTTAGAATGCTATTTCATTTTGGAATTATTGAAGTAACACTATTAAAATGTTATGTCAGAATTAGTTGAACTGAATTCTTTTCAAATCTTACCAAATGTTGGATTAGCTTTTGATGTTTGCCGGTGGTTGGTGTGCATTTTCATTCCAGAGGGCAGCCATCTGTAAGAAGTGTCTGCAAGTACAAAAGACAATGGCCCTCATTTATCAAACTTGCGTAGAAACCATCGCAGAAATGAGCGCAGATCCCGTCGTACGACGAGGCTCACGTGAGATTTACTAAACATGTGTACCTCTCCAATCTCATCGCAAGAGCGAGCGGCTGTTGATAAATCCAGCGTCTGAAAACCATCGTAATTAGAATAATCACACCTTCTCTAAACCGGCGGGAAGGAGACCGCACCCCTGAGTTTGCGACATGGAGAGACGCATACCGGCTAAAACATCCATGTTTCTGTTTGATTGACAGTTTGAAATTAGGCTTTACGCGAGGTAGACAACAAAATAACACGTGGAAATAATCAACAGCAGTAGTCAACACTGTTTCGGTTCTCAATATGGAAGGGGTAGAGATTGATTTCCAAATAATGATGGTTAGCCCACAATGAAATGTTTGATTGACTACAGACATAATGAAGATATTTTTAATGAATATTATTTAAATATATGAAAATTAAATATGATTATCTTTTGTAAACGTGAAACTGGCCAACAAACAGTGCCCAAACAATTGGTTGGGGAAGGAGAGTTGTACATGTCCAGTGCGCTACATCCTTCTCGCGCTCATGTGCGCCCTGCTTCTCTCCAGCGCTCCAGTCCTTCGACTGGATAGGCCCTTTTACCACCTATGGAGTGGTGGACGACTATAAAATGTTATAGGACACACACGTGGTGTAGCCTATATTCGGATAGTAGTTGTGTGCGATCAAACGTTGAAACTCAACCGGGAGATTATTAGGCCACTGGCTGTAGGTTATTGATTGATGTGCGCATGAACTCCCAGCTGTTAAAAAGAACGGACGTCGGTCATTCATCCCACGACTGAAGGCACATTCCGCGGCTGTAGGCCTATATTGCACAAATATTCACACATCACGTCAAATCACAAATTAGAAGTCTCTTGTTCCTATGCCAAATTAACGCAGCGCTGTCAGGAAGGGTGCACCAATTCAAACAGGTAGGCGTTGGCTTATAGCCAAAATATACAATGTAAAAACATTTTGTAATTAGGTAGGCCACATATTTATGATAATGAGTTGTTGCACTACAACTGCTGCTCAAGTTGGTGATCATAGTCATCTCAAGTCCAAATTGAAAACGGCGTACACCGTCTGAGAGCAGTCGTACGATTTCATCTTTCCTGCACTTACGATGAGATTTGATAAATGCCAACTAGTGCGAGCAATGGGTGTTATATAATGGAAGAATTGCTCACAAGATGATACAAGCATGAAACTTGGCACAGGTGTTCATTAGGACATGCTTATCAATATCAGGGGTGGAGCCACTGAGAAATCCATTTTGCGTAGCAACGGTTGCTAGGTAAAGCATTTTCCTTAGCAACCAGCATCAATGATTTTGTGGTATCAAGGCATATGTATCTGGAGTCATTGTGCTAAAATCATGTGGTGAAATATGTGGTGACTTTTTATTAACCCACATTGCTAATTAAGATTATTAGCTGGGCCAATAAAATAGTCCATAATGCCAGTTGCAAAATAGATAACCACCCGCCATCTGACTCGTGTAAGTTTACCATTTACCAATTAATACCCAAGTACTTATATTATTGTTATCACTTTTACATACTTAGTTATTATTTAGTGAATTGGACCCCATCAGCCATAGGCATACATTACCCATCTTTGTGCAGGAGAACAGTGAAGGAAGCAGCCATAAAGTCACTCAGGAGAAGAAGTCCATTTGCCAAGAGATTACCAATTTATTGTACATTGCAAGTGAGAGAGCATAGTAACTACGTTATTACAGTTACCCATAGCATAACCCAAATTCCTAACCATGGTGGCCAAATGCCCCATGTGTCCCAATAGCATAGCATAGCGACCTGCTAGCACCAAGGCTATGCTGCACAAAAGGCAGCAGCCACCCGGCCTATCTCTTCCCCAGCTCTCACCCCAGAACTCTCTCCGCTAGCGTAGCAAGTCAGCTCTTTTAAACACCAAAGTATGACATCATTACATCACATTGCATCCTCAAAAGGTAACTGTTCACCCTGCTAAGCACAATGACACTAGTACAAGAATAAGTCACCAAGCATGGTCAATTCAGAATCTTCTCTACCGATTGGCTCTTTGGGCGGAGCATACCATATTCAATAGCTAGTGTCCATGAACTCAGCTCGTAGGCTCAGACCTTGAGCCTACAGGCCCAGCTATCCAATCTTCGGCCATGTCAGTGTGGACTGACCCTCAGCTATACTTGGTCTTGAGCCACTGAAAGAGCAGGAACTCTTGACACCTTGACTGATTTACGATAGGACAGCTGACAGTCTTTAGGCACACAGAATGTCTCCATTGGCAGAGAAGCATATTTGAAGGCAAAACATCTCTAAAATGAAGATATTCCACATATTAAGATATTATGTTAATGTCCAATAAATAATTGTAAATATTAATGGAGAAATGTTGGCTCAACTTCGACATGATCACTGTAGCAATACTTAGAGGTTAAATACTGCAAATATGTACCATAATGACCCCTTATGACGTAATGTTATCCACCCAAAATCATTGTAATTATGTGAATAATACCATGTAAAATGATAACTTCTTTTTTAAATCATGTCAAGTGAAACAGGTTGTACAAATGTCTCTATAAGGCAGGCCTATCTTTAAGCTATATTATATACATGTATAAATACTGCCAACTGACCAGACAAAAAACAATTTCAGAAAGAAACAAGTCCGACAGGCGGACAACAGATGCGTCCGTCTATGCCCGTTCTGAACCTTTTTTGCCCTAACGCCCCCTTGGCCTCCTCATAACCTGTCAAGGCAATTTATCAATAAGCCTACCATGTACTGTATAAGCCTGGATTTGAAAAAGTACCATAGGATTTCAACAGTGTTGGGCAATTTACTGAAAAACTGTAATGCATTGCTGATTACATGTTACTGTCTTTTCAAAATAATCCCTTACACTACATTTAGCAATGTGGGGACCTAAGGCGAATTTAGCTAGGGGGGCCATCGGTCCATCCCATATCACATTTTTTTTTAACATAAAATCTCTATTTTTGTTAGGCTATTTTTTTTTAATCACGATTTTTTATTTAAAAAAAAAATAATAATTACAAACATAAAAAACAGGCAAACATTACAACCCTTTCTGGACAGATTTCAATGAATAGGCTATTTGCAATTTTACATAGGCCTACATTAAATAAACTAAAATGTGAAATTCTCTTTTCACTTTAATATGAGAGCAGTGATGTCCCCCCCTCACTGAAGTGTTATTTCATGTGTGTGCATGATGCTGTCACCTATTTGAAGTGACGTTGATGTTGGATTTCATGGAATACTTTTAAATGCTGCTTTGGGAAGAAAACAGTAGGCGACAGGTGAACTGTCTTACTGTCAAAACAGTGGTTTGCGGGCGTTTGCGTTTTCACGTGGATATTGTCTTCGTGGACCGTAACAGACAAACAGTAAGTTCCATAAACTAATCAATGAGACATTGGCTACGTGTACATGATGTTTTTAAGTCCGATTTAATAAATGCGATTTAAATAGATCGGATTAAGAGTTATTTTGCGATGTGTATACATGGCACTTTCACTTAAATGCGATTAAACGTCTGGGGAAAATAAAGCATTGCAAATACAATGCTACATTAGCTACCCTGTTAGCATAGAAAAACGAGTGGTCAAATGGTAATGTGGAGTAACTTTGTTGTGCTTCATTACTTCGTGGGGCACTTTTACATCAATATATGGAAGCCACAACATTTATAGTCGCTTAGGGACTTTAAATTAAGCAAAACTTTCATGTGAAAATCAACAGGAAGTGCCGCCATGTTTTTCTCACTGGCATTGCACGCATGAGCTCCAGGCCAAAACTGAGCGACTGCCACCTTGTGGACACAAGAGGGAATCACAAGAGGGGGAATCACAAGAGGGAATCACAATTCAGAAACGCATCACGGGAGGGCGGACGGACGGACGGACGGACGGACACCAAAGCCTCTTATAGAGATGCGTGGGACGCATCTAAAAAAAACATACATTACAGTACATTGTAGCCTACATACGCTGTATTGAGAAGTGTCATCTGACAGTGATCCTCATGTTTACTCCAGTATTATTAATTATTAAGCGGGCTTGCGGAGCAAGGACCATGCAGAGCATGGCCCTTGCAGAGCAAGGCCCGTTTATAGTAATCTCTAAGTCCTGTTTCATTATTTATTATTGGTCTTGTGCAGGGATCTCCTCCTAGGCCTTTCGAGATAGAGACACCGTTCAAACACTAAAACGACCGGCTCGGCTTGGAGATCGCGTATACTAATAGGCTTTTCCGTGTCTCTTGTCGTTTTCCCGTTTTTGGCGATTTTGTGAAAGCCTGGGTCCCCATTGAAAATAGTGGTGGAACCTCCATGAACCAAAGTTCCGCCACTCTAGAGATTAGAGTGTAGGAGGCTTTTTCAGTCATAAAACATCAACACTTTCACCTAGAAGTTTAGTTGACGCGTTGTTAGCGAGCTCTATGGGATGTCTCCAAATTGTCAAAGTTTCATCTCCCAACTCCCAATACTTTTTAAATGGCAGGTTTGTAAAAAAAACAGACTTGGCTCTATGGAGAATCCCAGTCTTTGGAAAAGTGCATTTTTCAAGAGATCAGCGCATGTCCCACACGGAGGTCCATTTGTGCCTGAAAAATTTAACCTATAAACTTCATTTAAAGACTGTTAGAGAGATCACAAGCATGACTCCGATCTGTGAAAAGGACACGTGCCAACTCCTTTTAGTTTTTTTACAACGATGTTGTAAAGACAAAAAACTCATTCTCATTTTCTCCCCAGTTTAGAGCTCAATACTAACTGTCTTTCAGTCAATCACAACAGGTGCAGCCAGTGAAGGATTCCATTTCAACTGTCACTGTCTCAAGATTCCATTCTTAACGAGCAGGTGCGAGCAAGCATTCTAGAAGTCTATTGTTCAGCTCTGCAATGCAATGTAATATAGTCTTGCTGGACTATGCATGACAATTAGCTGCTTGGCTTAGTGGTAATGCATGCCGCTGCATTAGAGAGATAGAGGTTGAGGGTTCGAATCTCACCCGAAGCCATGTTGATTTTCTAAATTGTATCATATGCAGCGTTCCTTGGCCGACTTAAAATGCCATGTATATCATTTAGTATGGATGGCAAATGTGCTGAATTACAGATATTGAGGTTGGGGGTTCGAAACCCAGTCAAAGCCATGTTGATTTTCAAAATTACATCATATGCAGTGTTCCTTGGCCAACTTAAAATGCCATGTATGTCATTTAGTATGCATGGCAAATGTGCTGGATTACAGATATGGAGGTTGGGGGTTCGAATCCCAGTCAAAGCCATGTTGACTTTCAAAATTATATCATATGCAGTGTTCCTTGGCCAACTTAAAATGCCATGTATGTCATTTAGTATGAATGGCAAATGTGCTGAATTAGGGATATGGGGGTTGGAGGTTCGAACCCCAGTCGAAGCCATGTTGATTTTCAAAATGATATCATATGCAGTGTTCCTTAGCCAACTTCAAATATCATGTATTGTATGTAATTTAATATCAATGGCAAAGGGGTTGGATTACAGATATGGAGGTTGTGAGTTCTAATCCCGCTCGAAGCCATGTTGATTTTCAAAATTATATCATATGCAGTGTTCCTTAGCCAACTTAAAATACCATGTATGTCATTTAGTATATCCCCAAAACGCAGAGCTACAACACTTTCAAGATGGCTGAATCCAAGATGGCTGAATTGTTTGGCCCATAACTTCTGACTGGGTGGATGGAGTTTTTCCAAGATTTCTTTTAGCTTTGTTTTCTCAATAGTACTTTGTTTCATCTCTGCCCCAAAAGGCAAGCCCGCTTCCAGCATTTTCTGTGAGAATGCATTTCTAGTTACATATAAAACTAAATGGGTGCCACACATCTTTAGGACAACTGTAATATTCGTTCAACCTAAACGGCCTAATTATATGTTATATATAAGTTAAATATAAGTTACATTTAAAACAACAGATATTATTTGGAGTGAAAAGAAATGTGTTTCTCCTACCCTATATTCAGGTTAATAATGTTACATTCTTCTACTGACTGTATATTGTATTTACAAAGTTAAAAGTACCAAACCTTTCATTTCTATATAGCCTAACACTAAAATAGAATATTTCAGATAACTATAGACAGAATTCAATTGAACATTTTCAATTAGCAGAATTTCACTGCCAAAGACATTGTTTTCTTACAGTCAGCTTTGTGTAGTCGGTGCATTTGAGATGTGCATGAACACATTAATAGTCTTGACATCTGCTCTATCAAGAACACTTCAGCAACAGGACAAATTGCACTGGCTTCAGACTAACTTGATCAAAGAAACTTCCACTGTGCTCAGCGAGTCCATCCCCACTCAGTCAGAGAGGGCAACTGTCAATACGGCACTATGCCTGCCTTGCAATAGCCAACTGCCCTCTTGATATGCTGCGGCAGGGTAGCCTTGGTCAGTGGGAGTAATTTTGATCACAACTGTTTAAAGAAGCCATGTTCTTAAATGGCTGTTGACCTTCTTGAGATAGAATTAGAAACCTCACACCTTGACCATCTCTTAGGGAGGTGTGACACTAACAACTGTAGAGAAATATGAATTCTCACCATTCCCTACCTCAGCTAGAACAGAAGATGATGCTTAGAATGAGGAGTGAAATGTTCCTTCAGCATTGTCCTGACATACTGTAGATATGTGTTTAAAGACCACACACATTCTGTCCAAAAACCTCACCATTTTGCAAAAATAAAAACATTGATAATAATTAGCCATTAGGTTATTCTTTTCTCAGAAAGTGTTACAGGTTCAGGGTTTTCTTCTACTATCAGGCTTGAATAATGGTCATACACAGGCTATTAAATGTTTGAATAATGTGTCAAAATACGTCTCTATGCAGTATCTTGTCGTCGTCGTTGGAGCAGGGAAAAAAGTTCAGGCTCAGGATTTTTTTTTCACCATCACCCCTGCTAATGCCATGAATTGCATTGTGTAGTTATAATTACATCAAGTCAAGTATCACCTGAAACCGTGTGTGTGTGTGTGTGTGTGTGTGTGTGTGTGTGTGTGTGTGTGTGTGTGTGTGTGTGTGTGTGTGTGTGTGTGTGTGTGTGTGTGTGTGTGTGTGTGTGTTACATTGCCTTGTAAAGCAAATATAGACATCTCAACAGAAGAGTGTTTTCAGGGGGCATAGTCAAGGTATCCACTCCATTATCCAAACTCATGTCTTCTACTTGCGCTTGTGGCCCAACAACCTAGCATCCATGGAGAAAATAAGTTTCCCTGCTATGCACAACAACTAATCAGAAAATGACATTTGAATTGATCTTTTGCGAGTTGTTGAATTGCCCATCTATCAGCATACCACATCATATTTTGCAAGGTCATCACAAGGCCACAAGCTCAAAGGAGGATGGGAGTTGGATAGTGGAAAGGAAACAAGGTAGGCCTACGTGTTTTGCCATTTAGTGTAATCCTGCTTTAAAAAAGAAAAAACAAAAAAATCAGGCGCTAGAACAACAAGATCCATCTTCTCACCTGCACAGCATATAAGGAAAGACAACATTCTTTGGAGCAACTTGTTCCAGTTAGACAGATGCTGAGGCACTCAAGGTTGCATTTTTTTTTTTACTTTTTTATTTGGCTACAATGCTTACGCGTTTCGGCCCTTATGGCCTTCTTCAGGGCGTATAAATTGCAACCTTTAGTGCCTCTGTCTACCTGGACCAAGTTTGAGAGCCCCTACACTGTTGAGCACCATGGAAAAAAGACACAGAAGCACTCAAATTACTGGTACCTGCTTGTGTTTGATTCTTTGGAGCAAATTGGATGATGACTGAATGGGAAGACTCCAACGTAGTGGTGAGGGAGGAGTTTTGCTTCATCATGTTGCTTTCTTCTACGTCATGACCGTCTGTAACGGGAACTTCTGTAGATGAGAATTGCGGCCATTAGGAAGAAATACAGAATATAACTTTCAATGATCCACAATAAGCCTCTCAAATTCTATACAAGAAAATTGTCTGAGTCAGAACAGAGACAGAAATGTCAAGGAAACATAAACCCAATATTCGACTGCATCTGGCTTTCCAAGCTATTCACGGATAGGAATGAAAATGTGACAGTGGGAGCAGGTTGCATAGCAACTCACACGTAACTCCACAGCTGCCTGCCCTGGAGCAATGCAAGATAGACAAGTGTACCTACCAGAGGTTACGCCAAATTTGTTATATGATGAAAACAAAAACGCAATCAAATGCCGTCACAACCACTAAATAGCAGCCTGTAACAACTGCTTGATGTCTGTGTTGGATGTGTCAGCTGAGCTTGTGCAGTCACGCACATCTCGCTGAGTAATTGCCGTAGCCAGCTACGTTTCAATGCAGTGGCCAGTAGCTCTACACTCGGTATAGTTAGGTGACCAAATCGAGTCAAAGGCTTGCCTGGTCAATATGCCAATTCATGAGTTCGGTGTGTAGTCACAACTGAGCTTTCCGAACATACGGTTAGTTCTAACACCTGTTAGCTCAAGTTATAACATCCCTAGGTGAAACTACGAACACCAGTCTCCATAGGAATGAATATGTACCGCACCACCACAGCCAACAAAAAGGGTTTCCTAAATAAATCGTGTTTTCACCAACAACGTTTTAAAATGCCTTGTTTTCAACCACAGGACCCTCCTTGGTCAACCAACGAAATGTTGAACAATTTTGGTCTTGTTAAATTGGTGTTTAATAGAATAATTGTCAACATCACATTCCTTGTTAGCTAGCTAGCTGGATGCCTGTGTTATTTGACGGCAGGTGGGCTAACATAGCCGCTAGCCCGGTCGTCAAGGTTTAATTTCCATCGAAACTATTTAGTTAATTGTGCTCATGCTTGATGTACATGTAAGTTCAAAAGACCATGGTCATATTTTACAGTCGATTTCCCAAGAAAACCAAGTTTGACAGAGTATGGCTATTGCTTTTGTAGCAGTGTAGCTTTCATGGCTAATGTATGGGGTTTTTCCCCTCCACAGCTAATAATGCAGGCTAGTTAGCCATGACACTGTGATACAGACTGGAAGCTTTTCATGACTTACTTGTTCAGGAGGCTTGGTGGTATTGATCCAGACTTCAGCGTCAGGTGTTGGCCATAACTTGCTCTGTATTGTCCCAGATTGTGAAAGCATTAGTCCGAAAAATGTTCCCTCAGACATTGAACCGTACGTTCTGCTGGTATTTATAGAGTTTTCAAATGAATGGGCGTGCTAGTGGGTGGAGAGAGGGCGTGGATGAGTTGAGAGCCAACGAGGGCAGGACGTCATTGAGGCAGTCGGTTCACATGCAAAATAGGGAGGCGGAGCACTCGGAGGGTCACAGGCAGCCTCAAAATGAATGGCAGTGAACGAGGAGCCCGTGTATTGAAGGATAAAACTCGCTGTTTTGAACTAATAATACACAGGGGTGCACATAACTGGTACGAAGGTGCGCATGCGCACCAAAAAATAGCAACGCGTACTGCCACCTTGGTCACTACAGCGCACTTGCGTACTGACTATCTCACCAGACAATTTATGTTATGACAATATTTATTTATGTTGGTGAATGGTCAAACATGTCCAAAAAGAAACAGACAACAGCAGCCTGATCAGTTTCTTTGGAGTTTCGTCAACAGCAAAGAAAATTGAGTCAGAGATTTAAAAAAACAAAACTTTCCGAGAAGTGGCTCCAAGTGCCGTGGCTTGAGGCTAATGATGAGCCGACAGAAATGTGCCAGTCCCTTGAAATGCGGAATCGTTCCGTATGTGGTAGTGAAAGAATGCGTTCCGTGTTGAACAGGTAAGGGACGCGATGTGTCCCGTTTTCTCATGAATGCCTAAAAATAGACATGTCACTCGCATATCAACTGTAAATATCTAACGACAGTCAGCGCGAGAGCGACCGAGTTGAGCTCCTGGCTCTCTCCTCCTCCCTCCATCATTATGGAATTGTGCCGTCTGTTAACTCCCAGAATGGACCCGCACCCCCGTAATTCTCATTGGCAACTCCGATGCATAGAAGTTAAAAACTGAAAGCATGCATCCATGCGCGTGGCTTCTTAAATGCACGCAGTTCCCGGCCAGCTCCACTTCTTAATTTCGTCAGCTTCCTCCCACCATATTCCAAACGGACACCGCATAGGCCTACAAGTTTATTCCCCCCTCTGTGCATCAGTTAGCAGGCATGACGGCGAAATCGGCAAAAACAGATGAAATCCAGACAATAATCACTTAACTTGAAGATGACCTGTTGACCATTTGTAGGCTAATTAAGATTTAAAGAATAGGCCTACCAAACTAACAACACATTTGATTAGGCCACCAGTTGCAGTAGCCTTCAAACAACATGTGTCAACGTTCATGGTGATCATGTTTTATCCTTCGACACTGCAGACAGTAGACTTTTTTATTTTTTTATTTATTTTTTTACAGCGGATGAGGTGCGTACCAAAGCATATTTGCTGGTGCGCATATGAGTAGCGGCCTAAAAAAGTTATGTGCACCCCTGGTAATAATCGTCTGGGGAAACTTCCTTCAAAGTTCAAAACCTGCCTCGTGGATTCAGGGAAAAGACAAAAAAGTGGGATAAACATACGTACATCCAGATGTGTGGAGAGGCAGCCTTTAGCTTCTATGCTTCAAAGCTTTGGAACCAGCTTCCAGGTGACGTAAAAAATGCACCCACTATTGATAGCTTTAAATCTTGACTGAAGACAAAGCTGTTCTCAGATGCTTTCCCCTAGCTTAAATTATATCATTGTTATTTTTTTATTTTTATGTTTATTTTTTTCAAGGTTTTATGTTTATTTATGTTTTATTTTATTATTATTTTTACCTTATGTTTTATCTTAATGTTTTAAATGTTTTTTTGACTCTTCCCTGTTTCCTTTCATTTACATTTGTTAACTTTGTGAAGCACATTGAGTTGCACCTGTGTATGAAATGCACTATATAAATAAACTTGCCTTGCCTTGCCTTGTGTGCGTGCGTGTGCGTGTGTGTGTGCGTGCGTGCGTGCGTGCGTGCGTGCGTGCGTCTGTCTGTCTGTCTGTCTGTCTGTCTGTCTGTCTGTCTGTCTGTCTGTCTGTCTGTCTGTCTGTCTGTCTGTCTGTCTCAAATGCAGCACTTGTGCACTTCGTGCACTGTTTTTCAGTGCCTAGGGCGCTCACGCTGAAAATTTCAGTTGAGCCAGTGCACTGAAAGTGCCAGGATGATCCCCTAACAATGGCGGAAAAATGCAGTGCTTGAATGATGGACACTGCATGCACTAAACGGCGGCCATGTTGACAATGACAGGGAGGAAATGTGGCATTCGGTTCAGTAGAGGAGTTTGGTCAACAGTCTCCTAATTCTGTAAGTAATGTTGATGAGACACCAACCTTTACATGCCAACCAAAGTATTGTATGTGTGTACGTCCTTTGGGGTGAAGGACATGAAAATACAAGCACCAGACGCTGTGCATTGTTAACAGTAGCCAACTAATGGCAAGCTAGGTAAGCTAATGGCATGCTCAGCCGTCACTTCCAGCGAGGGCACAGTGCAAAGTGCTCACATTTTTCCTCGACACTATGCACTAAAGACCTCAGTGCACTGTGTGCACTATGCACTGACTGTCAGTGCACTGACAAAAGTGCGCCATTTGAGACACTGTCTGTGTGTGTTTGTGTCTGTCTGTCTGTCTGTCTGTCTGTGTGTCTCTGTGTGTGTGTGCCCATTGACTATCCATGCTCTGTTTGTGTGAAATTGGGTTTGGGGGACAGACAGGGCCGTCGTTAGCCCTATTTTAGGGTGGCGTCAGCCATCCTTACATTAGTATTAGCCTTTTGAAGAAATAATTAATGTATATTTATATTTATTTATATATATAAATAATGAAAGTGAAAGCCCATTGGGAAACTCCAATTCCCATTGTCATTGTGAGACAGCAATCCACAGCACACAAGTGAACACTGCACACTGCACACAACGAAATTGCATTTATGCCTCACCCGTGCAAGGGGGCAGCTCTCAGTGGCGCCCCATGGGGAGCAGTGCGGTGGGACGGTACCATGCTCAGGGTACCTCAATCATGGAGGAGGATGGGGGAGAGCACTGGTTGATTACTCCCCCCACCAACCTGGCGGGTCGGGAGTCGGGATGCAAGTCTGACGCCCTAACCGCTCACCCATAATCTGAATACAAGTTCCTGTTTGCTTATTTATTGTTTAGTGCCATTGCACATATCAAACTGCACAACAATAAAATCAGAGAGCATAGCAATATGTTATGCGGTGGAAAACAGGTATAGAGGATTGTGACTGACACCTTGAGAAAAGAGTACAACCCAAAGTAGCAGTTTTCACTCATAATACCTGTGTAAGAAATCCATCTGACAACATCTTGAAACGATAGTTGAGATTTAATATTTGTTTTAACAGTTTGAAAACACACACAAAATAATGGAGTAAAAATGACCTAATGTCTGCCGGGGATGCAGAGATTTCGAAGTAAGGAAACTGTTTGAATGAATCGCTTCCAGACCACTGCTCCTCCTGGAGATGCGCAGTTAGTAACTCCTTAACGTGACAGTAGGTACACTTTTTAGTCCTTGTGTAGGCTAAATGATGCTCTCGGGATAGTAATAATCATTTTAACTTCTCTACATAATATTCATCAGTTCTCTACATAATATTCATCAATTGAAACATTTTGAAATGTTCTGTTTAGCTTACTTATAAGGAATGTTCATTAAAATGTGAAATTTAAAAAACAATCTACTGTAACTAGTGTTTAAAAATCGGTATGGTGCTCTTAAAATAATTGTTCAAGATAACACTTTTGCACACCTCTGTAGCTGGGCAGGTGCGTAGGATATTATCCAAGTGGGGTAGTCATTCAAGTGTAAAGAAATCCTGCACATTGTCCATTGCACCAACACACTTTAATAAGTTTCGGTCATCCGACCATCTTAAGGTACTTACATTCCTGCCCACCCATCAGTCTCCATAACTGTGGTACCCTGGCCACGTTACCACCCCACCCTCCCATCGTTCACCATGACTGAAGTGCCTTGAGCATGATACTATGCCGCTACTATGCTTTATTGAGATGATGGTTTGCGGTGGTCCTTTGAAAGTGTGGGGCATGAATACAATTTCAGAGTACACAGTGCTATGTTACAATGACAATGGGAGTGTGTGAGGTGGGCTTTTTACTGTATCTCTTGATGAGCCAATGATGAAAATAGCATTGGTCAGTCTGTAAAACGTAATTTGCACCAAGTAGCACAGCAAACAAGTAGCACTACAAGCTACCTCTCAAAGCAATGCCTAATTTGCAGCAGGGACATTATATGCAACAATGCCATAAATGATGCCACATACAGCAAGTGCCACAAAGCAAGCTTTCACAAAGAGGAAAGTATGCAAACATGTAAGCAAGCTTGTAGGCAAGCAAGTGCTATGCTGTGCCATGCAGGCCAGCCAGCAGGCAGGCAAGCAACTGAAGTGTTGTTGTCCAGATTTATATACAGGTGCAAGAGTACCAGAGTCATCAGGCCCTTGGCAGGTGAAGGCCGTAATTGAATAATGGCATAACAGCCCTACTCAGGTGAGGCCAGCCACTGATTAGTAGATTGGTTTAGATGGGGCTGCTTGGTGCAAGAGTGTTCAAGTTCTTAAAATGTTTCAGCCATTCACCCTTTCATCACTATCAAAATGCATGTGCTACTCATATTGTGCTGCATCAAGCACTTTTGAAGTATTGTAGTTTCCTTAGAAATTGTTAAATGCTTGATAGTATCAGAAAATGTTTAACCAGTGAGAATGACTGAAGTTCTTCAGGTGGTAGGCTAATGCAGCTTGATGGTGATCACGGACAAGTGGAGGATGAATGGGTTTCAATGGTGCTGCCTAAAATAACTTGGTTGCTCCACAACAGCCAATGCTGCTATTGTGCAGTACTGTACTTACTGTTTCTGCTCAATAGTGACTCAAAGTAATATTTTCACAGTAGTTGTCTGTTTTTTCGAAAAACAGTAGAATGCTGTTGCAGAATTTCCCTAAATTAACAGCTATTTTTTTACAGTGCACACACACACACACCCTTTTCACTTACCGTAAGTAGATGCAGCTGACAGCAGGAGCAGCAGGAGTCCCAACACTCCGTTCATGGTGAAGAATAACACACTGATGATGCAGATACACACACACACCTGCTCACACACACACTATCCAGATGTAGATACACACACCTGCTCACACTCAGTAACACACTATCCAGGTGTAGATACACACACACAGGAGAGCACACACTGCTGCTACCAGTCGTCCACAGTGTGTGTGAGTGCCTGCGTGTGTCTGTGTGAGTGACTGTGTGTCTACTTCCTGAAGATCGGTACGCCTACAGCATCAGGCATGCACTCTCACGTACTGTGACCTCAATGAACATGCGCTCACACAGGCGCACGCACACACACACACACACACACACACACACACACACACAAAAACAGGTAAAAACGTACCCAGGGCAGGATTAATGCACAGGCTAGATATGGCTGCAGCCTAAGGCCCCCACCTGCTAGGGGCCCCTTGATTGTCCAAAAGTGAAAAATTGCTGAATTGTGACAAGACGCAGTATTGAAAAATGCATCTGTGGAGTACAGTTGGTAGACATGGTATCCTTAATTCCTAGCTTGTAATTATGACACTGTCTATGTACATTTGGCCTCGAGGGGGCCCCACAGCCACCTGTAGCCTAGGGGCCCCAGGCCATCTTTATGCGGCCCTGAATGTACCCATGCATTATAATGTTTTAAAGCTATAAAATGTTTGTGGAATTAAAAAAAAAACCTTTACACACAAAACAACACAGACATTCACCTGGAAATACATATACACAAACTTAGATTTAGATATTTAGAGAATGGGAGATGGGGTGATGGGGAGAGAGAGAGAGAGAGAGAGAGAGAGAGAGAGAGAGAGAGAGAGTGAGATAGAGAGAGAGAGAGAGAGAGAGAGAGAGAGAGAGAGAGATGGAGAGAGAGACAGTGAGATAGAGAGAGAGATAGAGAGAGAGAGAGAGAGAGAGATTGAGAGAGAGATGGAGAGAGAGAGAGAGATGGAGAGAGAGAGATGGTGAGAGAGATGGAGAGAGAGAGAGGGTGATGGAGGGAGAGAGATGGAGAGAGAGAGAGAGAGAGAGAGAGAGAGTGGTTCAAGGAGCATTAGACAGCATCATCACTCATGACTAGTATAGGCCATTACAGAGTCCAGACCATCACCCCCATTGAGGATCATTGGGATGTGCTGCAGAAGGCCTTGCACAGCATTCAGACTCCATCATCATCATCATCATCATCATCATCGTCATCATCATCATCATCATCATCATCATCATCATCATCATCATCATCACCATCACCATCATCATCATCATCATCATCATCATCATCATTATCAATACAAGATCTTGGTGAAAATAAAATAATGTGATGGAAATCATTCTTGTGACATTGCAGACCAGTATCAAAGCAAATATATACCATAAACAACACATGTTCAAACCACATATTAGAGGGCAACTCTTTTTTGCCCTGGAAGTTTATCATGCATACACCATCCTACGTACTTCAGCCAAGAGGCTTGAGAGAGAGAGAAAGGAGGGGGGGGGGGGGGGGGTACAAGCATGTGAAAGTTATTTGTGGTTAAACCATGTCCTGTTTTCTTGACATTTGGCAGCTCTGAAATAGACCTGAGAGATGAATAGCACTGCTGACGCATCATGTGGGTAAGACTCTGTGAGTTTGTGGGCATACCGATGTACATGCACACACGCATGCACCCAAACAGGTAGCCTAATTATAAACGTAACCCTTTCACACCACAGCAACACACAAATACACATAAAAACAACCCACTGCACCAACACACGACTTGGTTTCTCTAAATTACTAATTTGAAGAGGATATCTGTGTATTTCTCTCTGTGTGTGTGTGTGTGTGTGTGTGTGTGTGTGTGTGTGTGTGTGTGTGTGTGTGTGTGTGTGTGTGTGTGAGAGCATGCACACGCACACACACACACACACACACACACACACACACACACACACACACACACACACACACACACACACACACACATCTCTGCTAACAGCTTTAGCTTCATTAGCCAAATACCTGTGTGCTCACACACACACACACACACACACACACACACACACACACACACACACACACACACACACACACACACACACACACACACACACACACACACACACACACACACACACACACATAGCCCAACTCTAAACCTTTCACACACACAGCAAAACTGTGTGTGTGTGTGTGTGTGTGTGTGTGTGTGTGTGTGTGTGTGTGTGTGTGTGTGTGTGTGTGTGTGTGTGTGTGTGTGTGTGTGTGTGTGTGTGTGTGTGTGTGTGTGTGTGTGTGTGTGTGTGTGTGTGCGCGTGTGTAGGGTCCTATGAAATCCGTTTTTTCAGATTTATTTTTTTGCCAAATCGGATTTTTTTTACATTTTGTAACTTATTTTCCCTTTTCACCCCCCCGCCCAAAAAAATGTAGTTCAAACTAGTGGGTGGACAGAGCCAATCACTCATGGTTGAATGGTAAGTAGAGAAAAGAAAAGTCAAATTACCCACTAGCTTTTTATAATATCAGCCCTCAAAAATATTCCAGGTAATAAGGTAGCTGAAATGTACAGTACATGTGCATATATTCTATTATATACACGTGACGCACCCAACTAGAAGGCGAATTCACTTCTGATGTATTCAAGTTGGACTCGGGCTGCAGGTTATCTCGAATAAGTTTGGCTATATTGCAACGGGCAGCTACATTAGAGACATTTTTGGTCACGTTATATGTTGGCATTAAATAGCCTCGCAAAGTCCCTATACGGTTTCACACAAACACATGTTTTATAAGACGGTCGTTTTCTTCTGATGAACTTAGGTGGTGGGCCCAGTCTCATATCTTGTCAGTTCGTTGGTGTTAACGAGTGGCAACTTTATTTTTGCTTATATAACCCCCCGACAACCCATTAATCAATATTTTGGCTGTTGCCATCCTCAAAACTTGCACATTTATTTATAAAAATGACAACAAAAACTAGCCGGCCGAGTGACGTCACGTCAATGCAAAGTCAACGAGGCAGAATACAGCTAGCGCGTGCATGCTACCCGGAACCGTCAGATTTCATGGCAAAAAGTTACAAGTTGGGGGGTAAGTGGGCTCACTTGTTGTGTACATGCAAAAAAAAAAATTCTCTCAAACTTTCAGAAGTGCTCTTTTTCTCTGTTAGTGTTTGGTTGTCTGACCATCATCAGGCAACGAGAGATAAATGTCAAAAAGAGGACAGGTCTATTCCCTCAAAGCAATAGAGCAATGAGGTGACGGGGGTAGATCAATTCGCCAAAAAACTACATGTCAGTAAAGAAATGTAAGCGGTGTTATTTTTTCCAGTAACAGCAAATTGGTCAGGAATGAAATGCCTACCTTATTTCAATGATTAGGTGAATTATCTGCCAATGAAAAAAGCCCGATATGCGGATAAATATTCCCTTTTCAACTTTGAAGGGCGGAGACTTCCCATTGACTGTGCATTATGTGACGTCCTCCCCAGTCTTTTTTTATTGTCGTTTTTTTTTTTATATCAACGTGCATCTTTTCAGCGTGGCAACAGCCAGAATATTGCTTTACATATTGTCAGGAGGTTATGTTAGAAAAATCAAGTTGTCACTCGAGAGTGAGAACGAAACTCGTTTTCTAAAGGAGCTACGAAATCTAGCCCACCGTCTATTGACGCTTTTTCAAAGTTGCTGCTAACTTTTGGTCACTATGCTTCGTGGCCAACAAAGTTAACAAGACATGATCAAAGCATTGCCTGTTCAGTTTTTATTTTACAGCGGTCACGTCTGTTGTAACAAACTCCAAACTCGTGCCTCGCATCGGATGATTCCATTGTTTATTAAAGTGCAGTGGAGATCCGCCCGTCCTTTCTGTGTTGCATCGCATTGTCTTAGTAACAGACGGTCAAGACAACGCGTTTATGCCTGACCTGTTCTACTAGGCAAAATTTGAGTGCTGTTGAATTTTAAGATTTCTTCAATGCTCTGACGGCCAGTGTTAGGACGTGGGAGACAATCAGAAACGCCGCTTGGGAGAGAGATGCGTTCACTGTCAACATGCGCTGACATGGATCATGGATCTGCATAGAACTTTTATATTTTGTGTTTGAAATGTCTTTTAGACTGATAAATGATGACGAAAATAATGGATTTTTAATATTATCATAAGAAATGTGCAAATTCCGTGCAATTCCGCGTGTATAACCAAATTCCGTTTTAATGTCTACATTCCGTGCTTCCATCGGCGCTTTCCGTATCGCTGAAATCATAGGGCCCTACGTGTGTGTGTCTGTCACAGACTATGTGTGGCTGTGTGTGTGTGTATGTGTCTGTGTCTGTGTCTGTGTGTCTGTTTTCCCCTGCCTGTGTGTGTGTGTGTGTGTGTGTGTGTGTGTGTGTGTGTGTGTGTGTGTGTGTGTGTGTGTGTGTGTGTGTGTGTGTGTGTGTGTGTGTGTGTGTGTGTGTGTGTGAGCGTGCGTGTGTTCAGACTGGCAATGTTACGGGCACTGCACTGTCCTGGTTTAGGCCATGCTGTACATTACGGGTACTGCACTGCACTGCACTGTCTTAGGCCATGCTGTACGTTACGGGTACTGCACTGTCCTGGTTTAGGCCATACTGTACATTACGGGCACTGCACTGCACTGCACTGTCCTGGTTTAGGCCATACTGTACGTTACGGGTACTGCACTGTCCTGGTTTAGATCATACTGTACGTTACGGGCACTGCACTGCACTGCACTGTCTTAGGCCATGCTGTACATTACGGGCACTGCACTGCACTGCACTGTCTTAGGCCATGCTGTACATTACGGGTAGGGAGCAATGCTTCTCCATTGGTGATTATAATGTACATTACGGGTAGGGAGCAATGCTTCTCCATTGGTGATTATAATGTACATTACGGGTAGGGAGCAATGCTTCTCCATTGGTGATTATAATGTACATTACGGGTAGGGAGCAATGCTTCTCCATTGGTGATTATAATGTACGTTACGGGTAGGGAGCAATGCTTCTCCATTGGTGATTATAATGTACATTACGGGTAGGGAGCAATGCTTCTCCATTGGTGATTATAATGTACGTTACGGGTAGGGGGCAATGCTTCTCCATTGGTGATTATAATGTACGTTACGGGTAGGGAGCAATGCTTCTCCATTGGTGATTATAATGTTAGGCCGGGAGCCAGGTATACCCCTCAGGATGTTTTTTGCTAACTTTTTTTCACTATGATTTCCTGTTAGTCTATACCCTGGGCCATAACGAGTTGATAGGGACAACTCCCAACTCGGCCCCGTTTGGTCTCAGGGCCCAAAAAACTAAATTTTAAGGAAAATCAGCAGGCGAAATTATGTAGCTTTAAATATTAAGTTACTGCAACTGCAAAAATGGTCCTAGAACCCTGTAAATTTACATGGGTCATCCTGTCACATAGGGGAACCTACCTGAAAAATATTTCAGGGCTTGGGGCTTTTCTTCCGTCAAATTTCATCTTCAACATACCCAAAAAGCCCAAAAAATGCTTGTCCGCCTGACAAATTGTCTTCAAATTTGATCATTTTCAGCTCTGTTATGATATGCATTAGTCCCTCAAATGTAAATGAAAAACTACCCAAGTTCATGAGCTTCAATTTAAGTCTAAGAGGACCTTTCTAGCTAGAGTATAACAGCTGCTATGTCCAAAGTTATTCACAATAGCCTATCCGAAAATAGTGGCCAGGTGGCAGGCATTCAGACACTTTTCAATTTCACATTAACCATATTTTTAAAGTATTTGACCTTGACTTGAAAAATGCTATGAATGAAAGTATGATGTGAATAGCATCAAATGTAACTAATGTTACCACCAATTTGTGCACTGTGAACAGGATGCCACTCATGGTACTATCACACAAAAGGAACGAATCAAATTACAAATTTATTTAAGGGATGGTTTGTACAGCAGTAGTATAGAATGTGAAAAATAACTTTTAATCATCATTTAATCATCATCATCATCATCATCATCATCATCATCCTCTTCCTAATAAATACACATTTGTATGGATTTCATCAGTCATGTCTTGTTCATCCGTGTCCTCCTCTGCCAAGACATGAATTAGAGCTTTTGGGATTACATCACCCTCAAACCTAGTGGTTCAAGCTTCCCTGTATACAGTAGGTGTTTATGTGAAACCCGTTGTGAAGTGGACTTGAGATATCTGGGTAATGCTCATGGGCCCTATCCCCTAACTCTGACACCATACTCCATCTCAAAAATATATTTTTATTTTTGGAAAAAAAATCATATCGCTGCACGACTATTTCAGTTGTCTCTTCATAGGAAGACACTTGTCTCAAATGGCATAGTGGTTGTATGTGTTTTCTATTTAAATAGTAGATCTTACTTTTTTCAAATGTTGGTTTTGGGTACAGTAGCATTAAACCTATTCTCTCACCGGTACTAACTCTACTACGCACCAGCTGTAAATTATGTGCTGGTGCTAGGCATCTGTGTACACCTGCCTACTTTCACCCCTGTGTACCAGAGACAATGAATGCAATATCAGAGAGAACATTCACAAGTCTACCTGCATCAGATAAAACAATATATAGCACAGACACTTAAAGGGACACTTTGTGAGATTTTTAGTTGTTTATTTCCAGAATTCATGCTGCCCATTCACTAATGTTACCTTTTTCATGAATACTTACCAACAGCATAAAATTCTAAGTATTCATTATGACTGGAAAAATTGCACTTTTCATACATGAGAAGGGGGATCTTCTCCATGGTCCGTCATTTTGAGTTTCCAAAATTAGCGGCAAAAATTACTTCACTTGGACCATTCTAGAAAATATTTGTTTATTACTTAGTAAACTTTCATGTAAAGATCAAATTTGGCAATACTGTAGGCAGCCCAGTTTCAATGAGCAGCATAGTGTCCCTTGAAGTTAACCGTCTTAATTAACCAAAATAAACTGATTTTGCAGAACTTGTGGTGAACTTTTTACTGTGAATGGACTGAATGATCGCCTCGCTGATTGGAAGGCCTTTCTCACAAACAATGAAAATAAGAAGGCACTCATTCATTTACCACTGGATAGTGTTGCACAATACCATTTTTGGACCCCTATACCGATACCCGATACCTGGATGTGCAGTATTGACCGATACCATACCGATACCACTCTGTGCGTGAGAACGAGAGAAAGGGGCCGCATGTACTTCATAAATACAGTATACATAAATACTATGTTGTGAGCAGCGGTTTCACTGGAGCTGGGTGAAAGAGCTTTAGGTGTGGCAGTTTACGAACATTTAAGTGAAAAGAGAAGTCCGCGACACTGCTTGTCTATATTGTATTTAATCGAGCAACGTTTCGACCTTCAGGTCTTCATCAGGCAAAGTGAAAGTTTACGAACATTTGCCTACTCCTAAGTAATTGTATTAATTTGGGTCAAAATGTCAAGTTGAAGTGTCATACGAGCATCTGTAAATGGTATTGATGCCCTATTTGTTGGTCCTCACGGATACTGATACCATGATTTTAGTGCCGATCTGGCCCCCGCCCGGTACTGCTATAGGTGCAACACTACTACTGTATCACTGGAGCTCCCAAGATACAATGAAAAATGTCCTCCGAAGGCCTGTCAAGCCTACAGGGTAGAATCTTCTCAAAATGTGAAGAATCAGATTTTAGGGTGATTATTTACATGCAGTACATCCAGACTGAAATACCTCAAATCAGGACCATTACAGTCAGAGCAAAATACTCATCTTTGAAATGGGAGATAGACTAATTGACATCAACTCGTTGGCTGAAGATTATTCGCAGGAACACATTGCAGTTCCTCTGGCCCTACACGCCTTCAGCGGTGCTGACTAAACGTCAGAATTAAAAAGCAAAGGAAAGGTGTGACCAAATCAAATATCAAAATTCATTTACATCTTTGCGGAAGTTGGAAACTCATGGGATCTTGACGAACAGCTCCTCAATGGTGGTGAGGAGTTCGCCTGTTGCCTGTATGAATTTAGTCGCAGAGTGAAAAGCATTAATGAAACAAGAGAAATTCAACTAAAGATGTCTGGGTCAAACCTTCAGGTTTGTCTGGGTCTCTCAAATGACCCATCAACTTTCCCACCGTGCAAGAGGGTCCTCAATGGTGCTTTCCTGGTGCTGTTCACCCTGTAAACCACTGACTTCAACAACAACTCAGCCATTGTTGAATACATTAAAGGTGGACAGGCGGGGAAGTAAAGGGGCCAGGAGGAGGACTGTCAGATGGTGCAGAATCAACCATCTGCAGCTGAGCACCACCAAAACCAAAGAAATGGTGGTTGACTTCAGACGAAACACCCCACCCGTGGTACCTGTCTCTATTGAGGGGAGACAGAAGCGACAGTCTGCACATAAAAGCACCTGGGTGTACACCTGGACAATAAACTGGACTGGTCTGCAAAGTCACAAGCACTGTACAACAAAGGCCAGAGCAGGCTCTACTTTCTGGGAAACTGAGATCCTTCCATGTATGCAACAGACTCCTGCAGATGATCTATCAGCCTGTTATGGCCAGTGTGCTCTCCTATGCTGTGGCATGCTGCGATGGTAACATTAGGAGGAGAGATGCTGGACGCCTTGACAGGCTGGTGAGGAAAGCGGAGTCTGTTGTAGGCACAGAACTGGAGGCTCTCACTATCACAGCTGAAAAGAGGACACTAAGCAGACTCGACTCTATAAGTTAATTGACAACTACAACTACAAGCACCCCCTGTACCCTGTCTTTGACAACCAGAGAAGCCTGTTCAGTTACAGATTTTGCGCCATCTCCTGCAGGACAGATAGGCTATGGAGGTTTTTTGTCCCCAGGGCCATCCAGCTATTCAACACCACACAGAAGGTCACATAGAATGAGATCGGCATAGGGGATTGGACCACATAAACACCTGCACACTTTATTTGTACTTATGCCTCCTGTGCTTCTACCTGGACTTATATCCTACACTTGGGTGTTACCTACCCCCCACAACAATCAGGAATGTGTGTGTGTGCGTGTGCGTATGTGTGTGTGTGTGTGTGTGTGTGGAGAGGTTGAGCAACACAGTGTGAAACTTGTGATACCCCATCCTTTTTCAATGGATATGATGAATACTTGATCCTGGCTCTTGACTTGGACTGTGCACAGTGACTTCTGTCACTCCTGGACAATTTTTGGACACTTTGTCTTGGGGTCCTCAGTACCACTTAGCCAAGGCACATGTGATAAATCGCTGGAATACTTTTTTGGACACTTCATCACTTTGTTTTTTTGGCTGATCTATGCCACTTAGCTGAGGCACATGTTACACTGTTACACTGATGTACTTATCACCAACCACAGCCGTGTGTGAGAGAGAGAGAGAGAGAGAGAGAGAGAGAGAGAATCTGCCTTGGGTTGAATGTGTACAGGCTCTGTAAGATTTAGCTATATGGTTAATATATGTGTAACGATGTGTGTACTGTCTTGTGTGTGTAATGTATTTTGCATTTTTGTATGTATTCTACTTGAGACCTTCAATTCCCCCTGGGATTAATCAATTATTCTCTACTCTCTACTCAACTGAAAACCACCATGCAAACTTTCAAGTGTGCATCTGGAAGAGGGCCCATGAACACAACCCAGAGATCCCAAGTCCACTTGACCATGGGTTTCACATAAACACATACAGCTCCAGGCCTTTTTATTAGAATACCATGAAAAAGTTGATTTATTTCCATAATTCCATCAATAATGTTAAACTGTCATGGATTGTAGATTCATGGCCCAGTTTTTTAACTATTCCAATCATTATTTTTTTTCTTTTTATATACGTTGGCCTTCCAGCTCAAAAAAACCCATGAATTGGGGAATTCGCATTATTAGAATATTGTTATAAAATCACATTTTTCTTCATCAAAATTCGGGTCACATTAAATCAGTTGAAATTTAGTACTTTCTAGTAGAATCTACATAACATGCAATGGTCAATACTTGGTTAGGACATTCCCTGTCTTCATAATGGCCATGATGCGTTTAACATTGAAGTCAATGGAAAAACAGTGCATGGGAGTTATGGAAGCCCAGATATCCTTGATGCTTTGCTGTCAGCTGTTCTTGTTTGTTGACCTGGTGCCCCACACTTCCCTCTTCAATATACCCGAAGATTTCCATGCCACGTTTTGGTGTTAACTCACCAGTTTAATTCTAACTCGACAGAAATTAAACCCCATTCATTTTCAATGGGGATTCATTTCTGGTTATTTAGAATTAAACTGGTGAGTTAGCGCCAAAACGTGGCATGGAAATCTACAGGGTATATTGAAGAGTGAAGTGTGGGGTACCAGGTCAACAAACAAGAACAGCTGACAGCAAAGCATCAAGGATATCTGGGCTTCCATAACTGCCATGCACTGTTTTTCCATTGACTTCCATTGTCAAATACTTTAAACATATAGTTTATGTGAAATTGATGCTCATAGTCCCATGTGTCTGAATGCCTGCCACCAGGCTACTATTTTCGGATAGGCTATTGTGAATAACTTTGGACATAGCAGCTGTTGTACTCTAGCTAGAAAGGTCCTCTTAGACTTAAATTGAAGCTCATGAACTTGGGTAGTTTTTCATTGACATTTGAGGGACTCATGCATATCATAACAGAGCTGAAAATGATCAAATTTGAAGACAATTTGTCAGGCGGACAAGCATTTCTTGGGCTTTTTGGGTATGTTGAAGATAAAATTTGACAGAAGAAAAGCCCCAAGCCCTGAAATATTTTTCAGGTAGGTTCCCCTATGTGACAGGATGACCCATGTAAAGGGGGGCCTTGTCATGGTAAAGTTTGGGAACCCCTGCCCCAGTTTGCCCCAAGTTGCACATCGTGATCCACAAGGTTCAGTCTTAGGCACCCTGCTCTTCATCGTCTACATCAGACGTGGGCAAACTCATGCGGCCCGCTCAGCCATTTCATGCGGCTCTCAGAGCCTTTCCAAGAAAAAAAATACAGATTCATATGGTCACTCATTCTTATATGGGCTACTTAAAACAAGGCTCTTGAAAAACAAAGATTACTGAAGTCCACATCTAGATACAATTAGCAGGAATGGCATAACTGGCAATGGTGTAATTATGCTGCCAAACACCATTTCTTATTATTGGCACAGGCAAGTTGCCTACGACATCCGGCCCTTTGGTCAACTTTATAAACCCAATGGCCAGAAAAATTGCCCACCCCTGATTTACATTCTAGACCTTGGTCAAATCCGCCATCAAGCATAACCTTCATAACCTTTCACTGCTATGCTGATGACACACAAATCTCATTCACACCAGGCCATTACATCCACTCCCCCTCCCTAACCTGAATAGCTGCCTTTATCCCCTTAGCGCAGAGCCCATGTCATAACCTTACTGTCACCACAATGGTAATGGCCATGTCTTAATCTGTTACTTAGGTGCTCTGTGATGACATAGCAATGTTGTCATGATGTAGTTGAGTATTTTCAGCAATAGTGAATAGGCCTGCGGGCAACCCCATCTGCAGTAAGAGGCTACAGTAATAGTGAATAGGCCTGCCCGCAACCCCATCTGCAGTAAGAGGCTACGATATCAGCAACTGGATGACTTGAAAAATGTCTCAAACTCAACCATGACGAGAGAGAGGCCGTAGTCATTGCCACACACACACTGTTCAAAAACAGAGGAATCACTCAGAGTTCTCCATCCTACTTTACGACCTCTGAAGTGAAAAACCTGGGCGTCATCATTGACTCTTCACTTTCTTTAGACTCTCACATAAGTCATGTAACCCAAACAGCTTTCTTCCATCTGAAAACCATCACGAATCTTTCTTGGGGCCATGCAGGGTCATTTGACTTTAATGTTAATCACAGTAATGGGGTTTCTGCTGCCATCTGCTGGTCAAAACAAGTAACAGCAGCACAATGTATGCATTATTTCAAGCATAAAGTAGTTTACCTGACTCTTGCCATCTTGGATTGGGACTGTTACCATCTTCCCCATCTGGGACCATGATTGAACAGTCATACGTTTAAACTAGAAATACTCTGCTAATCCAACATCAAAGTCTTATTTGGGCATATTTCAATAAGCCGTCCCTAATGTCTGTTAAACTCCCTTATATAATTAAAGTGGTCTATTGGTAAATTATGGCCAAGATTTAAATTGTCATATATCACGTTCTTACTACTTCTTTTTTGACCAGCAGATAGAAGCAGAAACCCAAATACTGTGAAATAAATATGAAATGTGGATCAAGACAGGAAGGAGCATCATCTTGAGAGACAGGACAGGGGGAGATATGGAAGGAGAAGAGACCAAATAGGCAGATCACAGATGAGCTGAGAGAGAGAGAGAGAGAGAGAGAGAGAGAGAGAGAGAGAGAGAGAGAGAGAGACATGAGAGAGAGAGAGAAAGAGAGCGATAGAGAGACAGTGAGAGAGAGAGAGAGAGAGAGAGAGAGAGAGAGAGAGAGAGACAGAGAGAGAGAGAGAGAGAGAGAGAGAAGACATACAGTGTAGTTGCAAATTATGGAGAGAGCCGTAGAAAAGAAGTAAGCTGAAGAGGAAGGCTGTTGCTGTTTTTCCACATGCAGAGCACCAGAGATGGGTCCAGCACCACATATACTCATTGCCTGATTTTCATAGACTTCAGATCACGTACCGCAATTCTGGTCTGACCAGGGGTGCGTTTCTCGAAAGTTAGCTATCGTCGTTAGCAAAGTCCTTCGTACGAGCGACTCAACTCTCTCTCGACAGCGACACTCACCACTAAAAGGGAACGGTAAGACGGTCTTAAGACAGTTAGCAACGACAAGAATCGAGAAACGGACCCCAGGACTATAACGATTAGTGTTTCCAAATGGCCTGGTTAACCCGCCTCCCTCGGCTTGCTAATGGTTGACGGTTGTGCCGAAGTTTAAACCAAACATTTCTTAGTCCCAATAGAACATCTCTACCCAGGACGGTTGGAAATGCTCAGTTGATTGGTTCCAGACAAAGTGGGTGGAGATCCCACTGTAGCGGGATCAGATTCTATTTGAACAAGCCCCTGGCCCTACTGTGTGTAGCTGAGCCGAAGGCGTTGCGTCACCAGTAGGGCGGAGCCTGGCTAAGATATACCGCAACCAGCAGAGGTAGTTAGGGAAGTCCCCTGGCAGGGGGAGCACCAGATATCAGTCCAGTACCGGATATAGTTCCAGCACCAGAGATAGTTCCAGCACCAGAGATAGTTCCAGCACCAGATATAGTTCCAGTATCAGATATAGTTCCAGTACCAGACATAGTTCCAGCACCAGATATAGTTCCAGTACCAGATATAGTTGCAGTACCAGAGATGGTTCCAGTACCAGAGATAGTTCCAGTACCAGGTATAGTTCCAGTACCAGATATAGTTCCAGTAGCAGATATAGTTCCAGTACCAGGTATAGTTCCAGTACCGGATATAGTTCCAGCACCAGATATAGTTCCAGTACCAGACATAGTTCCAGTACCAGATATAGTTCCAGTACTAGATATAGTTCCACTACCAGATATAGTTCCAGCATCAGGGTCAGAGGAGACATTATTTCCATCTTTCTTCCCTGTTTCCTTTCTTTTTGCATTTGTTAATTTTGTGAAGCACATTGAGTTGCACCTGTGTATGAAATGCGCTCTGCAAATAAACTTGCCTTGCCTATTGTCAGAAATGAAAAAAAATTAGAAAATGTGTGTGTTCTAGTGATGTTATTAAGCCACAAATGAATAATGGAATCAATCAGGAATCCTACACAAGTATACCAAGTACGTTATTGGCATCAATATATGTATGTCAATACAAACATTATCCTTTGACAAACATGAGTAAAAAATGAAAAATAAAAAATAAAATAAATAAATAAATGTAACAGTATTCTAGACTTCCTTATAGACAGACCACAAGTGTTGAGAATCTGGAGTGTGTGTTTCCCCATAGGATTACCTCTCTGTCTATATGTATGTGTGAATGGTAAATGTGTGTGGATGTGTGTGGATGTGTGCGTGTGAATGTTGTTCCCCACTCCCTCGTGTGTCTTGTAGAATTGTGTGTGTGCCACTCAGTTTTGGGGTGAGTTTTGACTGAGGGGGAGGTGTCCAGGCGGGAATAGTTAGGGGATTAGATAGGACAGGTATTTATAAGGGGCGGGGTTATTGATATGGGATCGATTAAGTTTAGTAACTTTGAAGGATGAATGCTCTGTGTTGTGTTTTAGCTGACTCGCAAAATTAAAATAAGTCTTGACTTCGTAATTAAAAGGATTGATTTATTATAGAAAAAGTGAGATTACAAAAAGAATAAGAAGAAAATAAAAAGTAAAAGTGGAATAAAAATAAAGGTTAAAAGAAAATGAAAATGAGACTAAGCCTCATAGTGTCTCACTAACTAGGCAGCATCCTATCTCTGGTGAAATGGCAGGCAATTGATGGTTGACAAAATGGTGGCAACGGTTTTTAAACCCCCTTCTTCATGTCAGCAGGTTACACGTATGCAAATATGATCTTAGTTAGGGAAGATGGAGTCCCCACGTCTACAGTAGTGACAATTCATAAAAACACATATCCCTGATGGATAGCACACAGCCTAGAGAAGTTTCTGCTATCTGGAAAGTTAGGTGTGAGCACATTGTGCCTTGGCACAATGGCCTTCAACAGCAGAGGCTCTCTCTCTGAGCTCTCCAGATATCAGCAAAGTAACAGTAAACATGACACATTCCTGGCCCAATTAACTGAAACAGGAATAGGCTAAAGTTTTATTTTAAAACTTAGCAACAGTATGGTCAATCAATTGGTCAGCTGCAAAATGCAGCAGGATATCCAACTCAAATTTAACAAGCTGAGGAGAATTTAATAGGGGACAGCCATATTGACCGTAGTGGGTGAAGGTTTATTTAGGAAGTGTTCAGTGTAGCCTTTATTATTTACTTGGGGGACACCTCTTCTTGCCTATATTAGCCTGTGAGAGGGTAAGAAATAAACAAGACTATAAACAAGGCTGAAACTGGTCAGCGTTTTTAAGTTTGTTTACCCCCATGTAGAATGAAGGGTTTTTATTATAACTTCAACCTTGAATGGAAGGATAGTGCTTAGGATTCAGTCATTTTTCTACAAAGCCTTAACAGGATTAACCAGATGCACCCCTTCTATCTGGAGAGAAGACTTTGAGCACTCGCTATGCTTTTCCTTTTGCCATAAACTGTATCTTCTGCCTCCGACATCCTTTTTGAAGTGGCTATCGGTCGGTGCTACAACATACACCTTGCATGTAGCATCCGGCTTTTTCGTTGTACATGGTTCTGCACATTGATCATACTAGTAAATATTAGTTCATTATCTAATAAATATTCATGAGAAGGTCCATTTTGTCAGTAGACAGCACCGTTTCAATGAGCAGCAGAGTTGCAATACCTACTCTGGCCACAATCTTACACAGTGCACTTTTAAATAAACAAGAGTGACAAACAATCTGTGGAGGAGTTGAAGAAGGCTATCAGTGAGGAATGATCATGCAGAGTCTGAAGGTGTCTGACAGCGTATGTCTGCCATTCTTTTATTAGTTTTGTCCACATGTGCAAGTTCAGTATGTGACAATTCCAGTTTACAGATGCTTCATATACATTACTTAATACAACCAATGCAATGTTTCAATAAATCCAAAAGTAATGTCACGCCTTATTCTCTCTTTATTTCTTATTTGGATTCATATCCACCTTGCATAGTGAACTAAACCAATGAGGGGCTACAGCTCAGATCTCTGAACTGAGAACCCCCCACTCTGCCTCGACACACTCCAGCTTTTATACAAGAACACTCAAATAAAACAAAATGGATACAAGTCATGTGATTGACATCCTGTAGAACACTCAGATAAAACAAAATGTATACAAGTCATGTGATTGACATCCTGTAGAACACTCAGATAAAACAAAATGTATACAACTCATGTGATTGACATCCAGTATGACCCCAAGCTCCCCCCCGATCTCATGCAGTTTACCACTAGTTGAGACCACTTCCTTCACTACCACGACCACTGCCAGTCGTGGCCTATAGGCGAGCATGAGGACAACAGGTGTTCCATACTTTTTATGTATTTCTTGTTTGTTTGTTTGTTTTTTTATGACTTTATTATATTTGACAGGACAGTGAAGGAGTGACAGGAAACGAATGAAAGAGCGAGACGTGGGGAAGGATCTGCATATAGGACCAGGGCCGGTATCGAACCCGGGTCGCTGGCGTAAAAGTCCAGTACCCTACCGTTAGTGCCACAGTAGGACCAGGTGTTCTACTCTTAAAGAAACACTATGCAACTTTTTCATAGTCATGAAATGGCTTGGAACTCAAGGTTTTGCTTGACTGACCCGTTATGGCGAAAATGGCAATATTTCCATCACCGCCTAGTGCTCCTGCTCCGAAACAGCACTTGCAGTTTTGGCTGGCGGCGCCGCGCCTTTTGTTGTTGTGCAATTTGCGGCCGCTAGGGGCGTCTAGATTTCTATGCTGTATGAGCGGAACGAGACCCATTCCCATTCATTTGCTAACTAAGCAGCAGCAGCTCGCTGTCTGAAAGCTGGCTACTGGCTAGCTGATTGTACAATATCACGCTGGCATGCAGCGAAAATAACAAATGGGACTGCAAATAAATCACGAGCTAATTGAGATGAAAGTTTGGAGAGGCAAATAAATCTCTTGTGTGAACATTGGAAAAGGGCTTCAAACCGGAGAGAGCAGAACGCCAAAAGAGCAGAGATGTGGATTTTGTCATTCATTCACTGCACTGGGATTTATGCATTAGCATTCTCAAAATCCACGCCACCTCATTTAGTCTACAAAGCTACACAAATGTATTCGTATGTATACGAGTTGAAATATGATGTCGCACATTTTACTTGATGTCAAAGGACACAATCAGTCGAGCGAGGCTAAAAATATGTTATTGCCGATCAAGAGGAGACAAAACGTGAGCTCTAGCCAGCTTATGGATGTCCACTTTCACTTTCAACACCACACAAGATAAAAACGCGTCTTGTCACCTCGACTTCGAAATCTTTATTATGACAATAAAATGAGCAATAGCCTTTTGTTTCCTCGTTCTTCCAATGTACAGGTACTATATAGTTACTGGAAATGTGAAATAAAGACGGGGATATCTGCCGGGAACAAGTGGATCAAATAATATCCGTCTGAAGGAAGTGCAAACATGATTGCAGTTGTGTGAACTAAAGTGAAGACGAAGCAGCGAACTCATAAGCAAAGGGGAGAATCGCACATAGCCTATGATAAAGCCCCTTAGAAGTGGAGAGAGCTGAATGCAAGTAAGGGAATCTGGCTAATTACAGAAGACGAAGAAATTTAATTCGCACATAATCTCGAAGCCAATGTCTGTCTAATTTAGTTTAATGCAGATTTTCGGCAGAACCACTAGAGGCCGCTATAAAGTTGTTTATATCGGTATGTTTATGTCAAAGTTGCATAGCATATCTTTAAAGGAACAGTCCAGCCTTTTCCGATGTTCACATATGTGCTGTTCTTCCAAATATAATTCATTAATGTGCACATCATTTTCTTCTCAGTGTTTTCAGCACTTAGATTTATTGGTATGAGAATTATTAGCATAGCTTAGCATAGACAAACATCTATGTATTCTAATATTTTACCAGGGCTTAACTACATATGATCAATTTCTTGAAATGAGGTGGACTGTTCCTTAAATGTAAAGAGGAAATCACACAACATAGAACTGTATGTGATATATGAAGATATCACTAAATCACTAAATCATATAATACAGAAATCATGTAACACAGAAAAATACAAATAACTAAAAAAGGATCATCCAGTCAAAATATAAAACATCTATATATGCTCACACACACACACACACATCCCCCCCCCCCCACCCCCCCCCCCCCCCCCCCCACACACACACACACACCAGGTCTGGAGGCTGCCGTATGGCACCAATTGTCCGGAGTTCACGTGAGTGCACGCACACACACACACACACACACACACACACACACACACACACACACACACACACACACACACACACACACACAAACACAAACACACACGCAAACACACAGAGAAATAATACTCCTCAAAAAAAGAAAATAATAATAATTACTCTGCAAACAATCGTACCATAATATCCTGATTTCCTGACATCAATTCCAAGCCAACTAATATTATGAAGAAAAAGCAATCAAAAACTGATCTCCTAACATCAAGACCTAGCCTAGTACTAATATTATGAAATAGCAATGAAAAACTAAATGGAAGTCATGACAGTCAATATAAAAGCAGACCGGAACCAAAATGCTGAAGCTGGCCCTGCAGCTGAGGGAAACATGATGACAAATCCCACAATATTATATGAATAAGGAACACACACGGGAAACATGATATCATATGAATAGAGAATTAACACACACAGCCACTATGAGAAGAACCTTTGCATTCGTTTCTCATTAATAAAAAAAAACGCATCATCTAGGTGCATTCTTATTAATACAATTAAAAGCATCATCTCGAAACATTCTTTTTCCAAAAATTAAAAGCAACATCTCTGTGCATTTTTTTTTTTTTTTTACAAAATGTTAAAGCATCATCTGGTTGTATTCTTATTACTGTAATAAAAAGTAAAAGCACTATTTGGATGTATTCCTATTGTTAAAATGAAATGCATTTGGAAGCAATGAGCATTATGACATTGCTAAATGAGTTTTTCTATTTCTCTACCAGCTGCCCATTCACTCCAATTCTAATCTCAGAATAGTTTCCCCCTCCGATGATGCCACCTTCACATTTTGGGTCATTCACATTTGAGTCAATAGTCAGAGAAGGTCTAATTGATGAGAAGGGTCGCCATTGGTCACCATGTTCCATTAAAAACTCGCAGTTCCACCTAGGGGGCGATCACGGGCAAGTGATGAATGGGGAAAATGAATAGGAGTCAAAGGGCTAAATGGCTAAAATGGGATTTATATACTGCAATTCCAGGTCCTCAATATCATTTTTTCTCAGTTAAGAACTATGGTTGGTATTGTATGAGAGAAATAATTGTCAAGTCATGTGTGTGTTGAGTTTTTCCACTAGGGGAGAAGATTTCAACCCGTACAGGCATTCAACTAAAGTATATGCAGAGAATCGTATATGAGAGAGAGATAACTCAGGCGGGTTCTTTTCCGGTATCCACTTTACGTCGGGTGAACGCCCCTTTAGGAGACCTTCGATTAGGAGACCTTTGGAGTCTTGAGGTTGAGAATAAATGGCGCACGTCTTGTGCGCACGTCTTGTGCAAACACCACGAAAAGAGAAGAAGAAGGAGGGACAACGCCACCCTTAGGAGACCGAATTTTGAGCACATGCTTTTGCATTGAGTGGGCGGGTGTATCTTTCTCTCTTATAAGATGTTTGGTATGTGCTTATCACCTTTTCAATACAGTTTTCTGACTCATTCTATAATGCACTAATCAAAATATCCTATTGTGGCTGAAATGAATTCTTCCAACAAATAGTTTTGAATTTTGTATTAATATTTCAGGACTAAAAAAAATAGCCATGTTAATTTAGCTATCTCCTTTGCCTCACTTGCCCACAATCACAACAATCTGCAATAACAACTGCAACTTCCATCACTGACCATTCTCATAGATCACAGATCCTCTGTCATTGTCTCCACTTGGCCCCTCCCCCTCCTCAAGGCCCCTCCTCCTCCTCCTGCTGCAGCTCCTGGAGGCGGGACTCATTTCCACTTCTTGGTTCTCACCTGAGTGGGAGGAGTCACATGGAGGCAAACACTTAAAGAAGAAATGAAACGAATATTCAGCTGTTATTCACATTAAATATTTTGCCCATTTCTAAAACATCAATCCAATTTTAAATGATTTTTCCGGGCATAACTTGTTGAAGCGGCAACTTAAAACTGTGCCTTTGGTGTGACAATATTTACAGGGCCGTGATGTCATAAGGTTGACACCCTCTTTTTGCGAGTATGGCTGGCTGCGGAAATATCATACATTTGAAGGACCCATATATCATAAAGGAATCAACAGATACAAACATCGATACGTCGAAAGAACACACCCCTAACATTATGTGAAAAAAACTCACGTTGAATATAAGCCCCACAAATAAGCCTAGTAGACTTTTCTGTGATGATGCACCACCATATGCCATATGGGTTGGAAAGATATGCCACATTCGGCACAGGATCGACGGGCACAAAACAGCACCTACTAGGCTACACGTAGGCTATACGCTGATTATTATTAAGATATTATCAATCATATGACACAATAGTGTAGGCTGTATGTGTTGTGGTAAACTGGAAAATATGGGAGCATGTTAGGGTGCCAGCTGCCGGTTTCTCAGATCATGGATGTAACAGGTTGTCTTTGACAGGTTGAAACCGAAGTGGCAATTCGAAAGCCAGCTTTAAAATCGTATTAAACAATGGCGTTCTCTCAATTATTATGCCGACAACTTACCGATCAACCAGCGCGGCATCTAACTTATTTTTTTGTTTATGGCAACGTGACAAGGGGGGCTTTGGCTGCTGCGCTGTCTTTGACATGTTGAAACCTAGCGAAATTGCACTATCAGCTGCTTTAAAAACGTATGATGAGGTAGCCCAATAGCATCGTTTTAATGTAATCTTAATAAACAATGGCGTTATACCCATCATTATGCGACAATGTGGAAGTCGGTAGGTATATTTTGACACAGATGTTCGTGCTCAGGGGCTGTTGTTGCATGACACAATAACTGCACGACCGCCGGCCATGGATAGAGTCATAACTACACAACACAGATGTTCGTGCTCGGATGCAGGGCGATTTAGTTGCATATAAAGCAATAACTCCACGACTGACGGCCATGGAGTCGTAACGAAACACAGCCTCGACCCGCAGCGCATTGACCGAGGACCCTTAGTACTAGGTGCTACAATGGCAGAGAGGAACCTGGAGGAACTAGCATCTTTAGCATGCTGCTATCCTGCTAAGTGGCTGTCGGCCAGACTCACCCGTCGTCGCACTCGAGCTAGAGATATCCGTCGGCACACCTGCCATCCATAGACACTGCTTGTGGTAGTCTAGGAGTCTATTTCCAACCATGTCCATGGTCTCCAGATTTTTAAGGTAAACAACAGGAGGGGTGGAAAACGCCCAGAGCACAACAGATCTAGGTCACTTCAAAAGCCGATGCCTCCTACACGATCAGCGTTGTTTTGCCTTCTCCTTGTCAGCAACAGTTCCAGTAATTTTGACTTAAACAAACTTGTGCAGAGAGATGCCTTCAGTGAAACTTGTACTTGTTGCAACCTGTACCATTTTGACCGCCACGAACACAATATTTTCCACTGTGCTTTGATTTACTCGCCATAGACGCCGCCATTGACTACTATAACTTTGTGGGTTCGGAGTTGGACTGTGTCAACCTTATGACGTCACGCATAAGACAATAAATTCGCACTACTGGACAAAATATTGCTCATTTTGAGCACGTTTTAACATGACTTCCCAGAAAAATTATTACACACACAATATCTTGTTTTAATCACAAAGCTTGGAACTTTTGTAATATGCAGCACAAACTGTAAAATTCCAACAGTTTCATTTCTTCTTTAACACATAACCGTAATTTTCTGCAAATAAATGTTCTAAATGACAATATATTCTTTCGAAATTCGGAGGAATGTATTTGGTAGTTTATAGAATGAAATCGCAAGTAGAGAAAGGATGCCTGCGCTTCAGCCCTTGTGGTGCTCACAGTCCAGGACAGCTGAATGAAGACAAACTGGGCGACTTCTCAGAGACTGACATCTCCTCAGAGTCAAACCATACTGGAGATACTTCAGACAAAATAAAGACATCATCCCTGCCTTGTGCATAGTCATTGGTTGTGTGTGTGTGTGTATGTATGTGTGTGTGTGTGTGTGTGTGTGTATGTGTGTGTGTGTGTGTGTGTGTTGTTACCTGCAGTGTGTGTCCTCTTGCGTCTCATGCGTAGGTAACAGCTCCCCAAGTGCAGTGATGCGAGCACAATAATCTCTGCCAGCCACACACTGATGAAGACTGGAGAAATATCCCCCCGCCACACACACACACACACACACACACACACACACACACACACACACACACACACACACACACACACACACACACACACACACACACACACACACACACACACACACGCACACAGTGTTATTCAGACCCTTCACAGGGATTAAAGTTTTCCGTCGCTATGACGGATTTCCGTCAACTGGATTTTCGTTTGGACGGATTTCCGTCTTTATAATTCATGTCAATTAATTTACAATTTTTACTTTCCAACTGAACTCAAATCGAGAGCACTCCTGGTCATGAGAAGGGAAGGAGAGGTGTGTTTGGTGTACGGATTTAGTTATACACGCGCCATCACCGGTGGTGTCATACAACAGATTCACTCAGTAGTTTTGAGCCATCCCCTTTTCTTCCGTGTTCCAAAAAAATAAAAATAAAAAGTACACGAGCGGTCAGCAATTCGGTGCGGCGCAGCGCGAGAGATAAAAAAACAAATAGCCAACATTGTTGCTGATGGCAGAAAAGAAAATAAGTGTAATACTATGTTTAAAGTGCCATGAAATGACAATCATTAAATGAGTTGGACTGATATTCCAATATGGGCTAATAATGCATATGCATGGAATGCATAGCTTGAAGAAGGTAGGACACGTATGTTTCCATTATCATTGCACCTGCCGTGGCGGATAGTTAGAAAAAAATGAATAGTTTACTTCGATTGCGCATGATGTCCTTTTCATGAAGAGGTTGCCTTTTAAGCATTGTGACTTTTACTAACATTATTCATAGCTCTAATGGGACGGCTATCATTGGCAGCTAGCTAGGATATGCCATGCGTAATACCATGCCTTTCATCCTCAAAGTTTAGCGCGTTTGACTGGCTACGTGTAGAACTAGCTCTAGTTGTCTTTCTGACAACGGATAATGTACAGTCTCATTTGTAATCATAGCATATTAACTTTGTTGTTGCCGATATATATTTAAGAAATAAGTTAACAAGGCCGACAGGCGGACAACAGATGCGTCCCTCTATGCCAGTTCCAACTATGCCATTTTTCCCCCCAAACGCCCCCCTGGCTTCCTCCTAGCCTGTCAACGCCCCCCGAGGATGTACTTTTTGTTTATTGGTCATCATGGACACTCCAAATATTGTGGCAGGCAGCAAGGCAGCAAAATGGCGAGACATGGCTTTATTTTTTGCAGTTTAGGGTATAATAAGCTTATCATCATTCTTGGATTTGGAAAAGAACCATAGGCTATGATTTGAAATTTCACATAGCCTAGATGAAGTAGGCTACATTACAAATTACCAGACATTTATTAGGCCTAACAACCTTTAGTATCACGCCATTTCAGCATTATGTGCATGTGGCAAAGAATCTAAACATCGACAAATAATAAATAAATAAAACCGTTTGGGTGAATCATGCGCTTATGGGTTGACCCTTTAGGTGAATTATGGACTTTTTTTCAATACCAGCTTCACCGTCAAGGCACAAAGCAGTGAACTTCCGTGCCAGAGTTTATCAAATGCACACGACTGCAAAGCAATTACGAAAGACGCGTTCTCTCCTGTACTCTCTCTGAGCGCAACGAAAAGCACCATTGCCCTTCCAAATGGCAGTTGGTTTGATTTTTTAAACTCACGCATTTTGTGCATTGATAACGTGAAACTCAATTACCCAGAATGCTGCACGTGAGCTCTCTACCCTGATTCTGGAAAACAAACATGGCGGCAACTCGCTTTACTACCTTAATAATGTGTTAATCCGACGCTAGATTTCTTAACTGATGAAAATCGAAGGCAGAAATCAACATTGTAGTGTCTAAATATGAGGTCGATTGGTCTATTTGTGGCGTACATCACGATCGGCTGAGTTGTTGGCCTCACGTTTGTCAGTTAGCCTGTGGCTAGGCTACTTTTCGCCAACGTTAGCATCCGGTTTAGTATAGAAAGGCTATGCTTGCACGCATTCGCTCCGTAGTCTGCCGCCTTGTGGCCACAGGAAGGAACAATTTAAAGAAAGCGTTTCAGACAGACAACAATTGAATGAAAGCGTTTCAGACGGACGGAAATGTAATGAAAGCGTTTCAGACGGACGGACGGACAGACAGACCCTGTTATAGAGATGCTGGACGCATCTAAAAATGGGTTGCATTTTACAGGGGTCACGGAGGATATCCCTGGCAGAGTCAATATTTCATGCCACGTCTTGCTCTGGGAAACAGTGTTCTGATGGGTGGACTCATGGTCAATAAATGCCGTTTCGGTGTTTCTTTCACTTTCAAGGCTTGTTGTAGGCTACTGTGTGATGCTATTTTTGCTAACTGGAGTAGTGTGCAGCAACAGTTGTGTGTGTGCTTGTTTTTGAGTGGCTAAACGTCTGTGCCCATCTTCTCGGACTATACGCTTCGTTTCAGTTCAGTTATTTGCGCACTGCGCACTCAGGACTGATGGGTGGGTCGTTTGTCTTGATTCGAGTGGAAAGTTGCGCGACAAGCTTGGGAAAGTGTGTTACTTTTGTTAAACGATAGACGTATGTCTGTGACTGTGTCGTGTCCACTTGTAGGAGAGAACACGAGTGCGTGTAGGAATCGGGGACGTTTTTTAAATCAATGGTAAGCGTGTGCCTGGCACCGCACATCGAGAAGCAAAAAAGTACCGGTAGCCATAGGTTTTCAAAACGGTAGAACACAAGAGGTAGACTACAGGATGAATAGTGAAAAACGTACAAAATAACCAACAACTAGTTTTCTCCCTCTGATTGCTATGACCAGTGCATTATTTTTTTAAATGTCAGAAATACTGCAAGCAATGCGCACCAGTGCTTTCACCAGAACAGTGTTTGCCCATTCTGATGGGAAAGAAAAATATAGCCTACTACTAAAAAAAACCCATAATGGGATCACTGTATCAACGCATTGCAATTCCAACTCAATAATTCTATGATATCAGCTAGACCATTTTGAAGCAACACTCATTGTGAATCCATTCTGCATAATGTTGTGAACAATTCATAAATAATGGGTAGATATAAGAGGAAATAACCAAAACATGAACCAAATTGCAGTTCAATGTTTGCAGTCTGATATAGTATCCATTATCCCTCCATTCTCGGCCATTTCTATTCAATCTGGTGGCCTAGGCCTGCCCCTTTCCCTCTTTCCTTTTTCTTGTATTTAGAAATTGGCATCTGTAAACATAGCATTGTAGGCCTACATCTGATTGAGCACATCTGATCTAGTACCTACAGGTACATTCATACTGAGTGTGTACCTGTATATAGGCCTACTGAGTGTATAATGAATATTCATTGTTAACGTGAAGTGTAAAGTTTTATGTTGGTTGAAGTTCTGATTTTGTGGCACTTTTTGGTTTTACTGGCGCCCTCAAGACATAGGCCTATTCTGCTCTAGGCGACTGCCCTGTCTGCCTATGCCTAGTGTTGGCTCTGGCACCGTTCCTTGAATAAAACCAGTGTATGTTTCGTTATGAGGGCAGAGCCTGGCTACATTGGTTTTCGTTGGGTTACGGAGTGATACTCGATCGGGTGCCTAACCGGTAAAAAAAGTTCAGTCAGATGACTTTTTTTTGCTTTAATCCCTGCCTTCAAGGATCTGCAAATTTTATTCAGCTTCAGCCAATCTGTGCTAATTCAGTGTGGTGTTTCTTTACTGCTTTACTGCAACTAAACTGCCTTCCACGTCTGTTTTGTTGCTTTTGTTAAATCCTTACGTTACATTACATTACGTTTAGCAGATGCTTTTGACCGAAGCGACTTTAAAGCAGGACATTGAAGTACAGAGTGTGTACAGCAGTATGCAAGTAATGAAGAACAGACAGAGAGCAGAAGAATAGTGAAGGACATATAAGATGTAGTGCAGGTTAGTACCCATGAAGTGTAGTGCAGGTTAGTACCCATGAATAGAGGAGAGTAGAGTTAGTATGAAGTGTAGTGCAGGTTAGAACCCATGAATAGAGGAGAGTAGAGTTAGTATGAAGTGTAGTGCAGGTTAGAACCCATGAATAGAGGAGAGTAGAGTTAGTATGAAGTGTAGTGCAGGTTAGTATCCATGATTACAGGAGAGTAGAGTTAGTATGAAGTGTAGTGCAGGTTAGTATCCATGATTACAGGTGAGTAGAGTTAGTATGAAGTGTAGTGCAGGTTAGTACCCATGATTAGAGGTGAGTAGAGTTAGTATGAAGTGTAGTGCAGGTTAGTACCCATGATTAGAGGTGAGTAGAGTTAGTATGAAGTGTAGTGCAGGTTAGTACCCTATCCATGATTACAGGTGAGTAGAGTTAGTATGAAGTGTAGTGCAGGTTAGTACCCATGATTGGAGGACCTATGAGATGTAGTGCAGGTTAGTACCTTATCCATGATTAGAGGAGAGTAGAGTTACCGTAGTATACGACCTCAGACATTCAGTCATATCATGACAACATTAAAGACTCGTGTTTTCTATTGGGTCATTCCACGCCAAATCAACAGGAGCCCGCGCACTTAGGTCTCAAAAAATTCTAGTGTACCCATGGTACTTAAGAGAAACACTGTTTAGGGTGGAAATTAAAAACGAAAACATCACATAAGACAAGTCTCATTGGCATTTTTAAAAAGAAGACTTCATGAGGAATGAAGAAAAAAATAAAATAAAAATCTGTGGACAATCCCACAAGGTGTTCTGGTGCTCTGAAAATGACACCCAAAATGATTTGTCAGACTTGTGAGGTCTTCTGGTCAAACACTGATGGGGTTTCCTTTCTATTTATAGATTTGTATGGGAGTGTTTCTACTTGTATCTACAATGTATGTAACACAGCGGTTCCCAAACTTCTTCCCCTGCGCACCCCCTTTTCAGGGCCGCGTTAACCCTCACCGAGGCCCGGTGCAGATGCAATCCGGGGTCCCTACGCCACATTATAATGAGCCATATTCAAAACGCATGAAACAACGCAGGCTACACGGTTTACTCCAACACAAAAAAGGGTGCGCTGAACCCCCTGCTGAGTTCACCAGTCACAACGCAAGCCATTGGAAGCATAGCCAGCTGACAGGGAGGAGATTCTGTGCACTGCCGTTTGGCAGAGTAGGCCTACACGTCGGCTCAGCTAGAACTTCCAAACAGAAGCACAACCAAAAGTCTCTTATTTTTGCTACGTTGCTGCCGACCAATTTGTCGAATCGAAACCGTCGTGGTAAACACGTGTTAAATAATTTAATCTCCAATGGCCTTGGAAAGACTGACTGACTGTCAAAGGAAAGTAGCCTAGCCTACTCAGCTGTCGCTTGTCGCAAGGAGGAATCCCCTTAGCAGCGAACCACAGCAAAGCGAAGCTGTCACGAAATCCCCTCAAAATGTACCATATACCAATTAAGAAGTCAGCGGTTTTCATCTAGATGGTGCATTACACTGCAATAGTATGCAATCATTACAGTAGACTACGGTGCAAATTCGTAATGTTTAGATGTGGATGTGGATGTATCACACAAGTTTTTTTCTCCCAGATAAGAGCCACTTGCTAACTGAACAATCTGCGAGTGGTACCCAGGCATGTTTTAACTGAACACAAACCCGAACGCAAAGATATAGGCTACGCTGACAGAGCATCGACATTATTACAGTGCTTTAGGGAAATGGCCATAACAGTGCTTTAGGAAAATGCGACTATATCATTTTAGTGTTTGCTAAATCCTTGGCTTGCCCTGTTGTTGTCAGACTGTCAGAACTTTGAGTGCTGGTTGGTGCACTTGCTACGCAGCATTATTGTGAACACTTTTTTAATAACACCTCAGAAGTGATCCTCGCCGCGCCATGCAAGACTTTTGTTTCGCGAATGCAGTTGGGTGCGTGATTTATTTCCCCATGTTTTAACTATAGAATAAGATAAAGTTAGGTTGGTGTGCTGTGCTCTTGTTTGCTTAGCTTACATGATTGCACAAGTCCATGATTGCTATGCAACCATTACAAAAAGCGATTATAACACTGACATTACAAAAATGACTAACGTTGCCAACCTTCTCTTCAATGCGTTAATCCATGCCGGGCTGAAGTTTATCCGTACAATCTGAAGCAAGTGCTGACGCCGAGTTTCTCACATCTTTTTTAGACAGTAGCCCATCATCAAACTCGAAAAAATATTGACCACCGTTTTCACTGGTGGCACACAACCAGAAGCATCTGACTGAAATGATTATTCCGAAGACCTCCGATTCCTGCGTGCATGCAGAGGCGATTCTAGGCTCAGTAGGGGGGCCACGCGAAAATTAAAAAGAAAGAACACTTGTAACAAATCGCCACTACTGTTCCCCAGCTACAGTCTTGGGGGGCCCAAGCTGCCTGTCTAGCCTGGTGACAAGATATGCATATGCGCCTCTGCTTGCCTACGGATGGCGAAATGCATCAAAAATACAATTGATTGTCTCAAAATATCGTTTCATATTTTCCAATCTCACGACGTCCGGGGCCCCCTCTAGTGGCGGGGCCCGGTGCTGCAGCACCGGTTGCACCATAGGATAACGCGTCCCTGCCCCTTTTACATTTCAATGTGGTTCACGCACCCACCAAGCAAATGTTGCGCAACCACTCATTTTGGGCAATCCTGATTTCCAATAGACCTTACGTTTTTTCTGCATCATTACAATGTAACGTGTTGCATGACAAGTCATGGAGTTATAACTTACACATCAGCCATTGCTCTATTCAGCTCGGGCACCCCCAGGGGGGCACGCACCACAGCTTGGGAAACCCTGGTGTAACAGATGCCTTCATAGCCTACTAAAAGACTACCCAATATTACATCTATTAATTAGTAAATAATCTTATGGACTCTGTTTAGGCCATCTCATGCTAACGAAAGCTTATGGTCTCTGTTTAGGCTATCTCATGCTAATGGGCCACACAGTAAGTGAACTCGGTCTACACAATAACCACAGGTAACACTTATCCCATGCCAATATATGTTCATAGCATACTAAAGCCTAATCACTCAATTTCTATTACACAAAGGGAACATTGCAAACATGTGTCACATTTTTCACTTCCAAATGCAACATTATTGCAACAAAGGTAGCTGCAACTTTAACAGCAACTTTTCGGGTTGTGTGAAATCAGGCATGTTGGCTGCAACAATCCCAAACAAGCCCAGTGACATGGAGGGACGGGATATTCACGTGGCGTTACTATGGTAGTAATGAGAGGTCAACTCACTCCAGAGGGAAGCCTCATCTGAAGGT